>NW_020799095.1:127853675-127868278 GCF_003259725.1 Athene cunicularia
GCCCCCGCCCTCCCCCTGCGGCGCCCAGCAGCTGCGCTCGCAGGTGGGCCGGGGAAGATCCTCGGGCAGCGGCCGCCTGCCCGTTGGGAGGCCTCACTCCCGCCTGCCTGCGCCCCTCGGGTATCTCCCTGGGGAGATGCTGTGGGGGAGGCTGAAAGTTCAGTCGTGGAGTATTTCAGCATCCTCCCTTCACACCCTCCGCTCAGTTTTTACCACTCCTTCGCCTACCTGTATCAAAACTGTCGCTCCAGGCATGTACAATAAAAAGCGGCTAGCCAACTTAAGATCATCACCATCCCAAGCCCAGTTCCGTGAGAACTTCTATGAAAGGTCCTAAAAACATAACACATGGGAAATTATTAATCCTGTCAGGTTATTTTTCACCACTTTCAATGATACTATGTCCTTTGTAACATAATTCATTCATTTTGGTGCAAGAAGTAAGCCACTGGCTCTTGTGGAACAGCTTACTTGATTAATATTGCAAGTGCATGCTTTGCTTCCTGCAAAAATGGCAGTTGATAACCAAGTGTAACACTCCCCTGTGAGGAAAGCACACAAAAAAGAAAAGATTTGCATTTGTTTACCTCTGCAGTTTAGGAAGTGAAAGCCGTACCCAGCTGAACTTTCCCATCTTTCTAGATGACACGCATACAGAGTGGAGAATGAGCCTACAGAAAAGTTGATTAATGTGAGTTTCCGTCTGGCATGTGTACCAAACCGCAGAGTTTTCTCCAGTCATTTCTGTAGCAAGCTTAATGGATGGCTGAAATGAAACAGCTTTCTTAGAAATACGGTCTGTCCTGATTTCGAGTGATGAGACACAAAGCTTTTTTTGTACCTTTTCTGCCAAGACATCTCAAACTAAGGATATTTATCTGCTTTGAATGTTGCAGCTCACTGGACACAACCTTAGGTTTTGTCCCAGGGTACATTGTCCCCTGTGGAACAAGGGGTGTCACACCCTCTGTGGGCACCACCTTTGATTTTTCTAACTTCCATGTGTTCATAATTTTCAACAATCTTTTATTTCATTCATACTCCATACATGTAACTCCATACATGTAAAATATTTTAATACTTTATTTTGATTCCTTGATTGTTTTAATACAATTCAGTTAAACCCCATTCATGATTATGCCCATGGATCTTTGGATATGGTATTATATACAAAACAGCAATCACATTCAAATAGCTGTTCCGACCTGATTTTTCACTGAGTAATCACAACCAAAATAAACAAATATGCAGGAATATCAGAATCAGTGTAACCACCGCTGAGGAGTTTGTCTTTGTAGCACAATATCACATAATTTCACCTAATCACAATATTCATTTCACCACCAAGTTATTCTACTAAGTAATAAACCTGTGTATGCCCAGCAGCCTCGATACTGAATCCATAAAGAAGTCATAAGGAATTATGACTTCATGAAAAGGAACTCTACAACCACTGAGAAATTTTCACCATTTTTAGTCTCACTGTCTTTAATTTTTTCATTCTTAATCCTCATTTTTGGGGAAATGTTTGTTTCCCATTGCGAGGTTTGATCTGCAGTGAAGGCATGCATACTAGTGGAATGGTCAGAAGGGCAGTTGACATTTAGATAATAGAAAGTACTACTGACAGGCTTGCTGTGTTTTGTAGGATAAGAAGCAGTCTGGGTGGAGTATATGTGTTATAGGATATTTATAATCTGTCTCTTCCAGGTATAAATACACAAGAGATACAATTACTAAATATGTAACTATAACTGAAATGTACATCAATCAGAGAGCAATATATTACTGATCTTGCCACATCCATCAATTTGAGCAGATGAATTAAAAAAAAATCCAAAAAAAGTGGTTTTTTAAATTTACATGGTATTTTATCTCACAAAATTTTGAAGAAAATGTATCAGATGTTGTTTTCAGTGACAGTCTTTTCCTGCTTTTCCTTCTGTTTTTTTGTTTCTTCACAAGATCTTCAGCTTACTCCAACAATTTGATAAGAATCTGTCCCTTTTTGTTCTCCTTCTATGCAGCGGTATTCAACTTTATGATCTGTGAAACCTTTTTTATAGAAGTTAAGCCTACTGAAAATAGGCTTCCTGTTCTTATTTATCTTTTGCAGAGCTCTTAGAAGCAGACCCTGAGCTTTTAGAGTTCAGTAGATGAAGGGTTGGGAAATGATGCTCAACACCTTTGTTCCAAGCTGACAACACAGATTAAACTAACATACAGAAAACTAACTCCCCAAAATGCAACAACTTGTTGACTGTCTAACTTGATGTCTCATCATGTATGGCTAATCACCATGTTAAGGTCAAAGATGTAAAACAATGTTATTAATTATTTTTGTTCTATTCATTTTGCCATCACTATGAATACGAGTTTTTCCCCATCTCTCATCCAGAACTGTAGCCTGAATGTTGCCAATATTAGACCCAATGGGGCTAATATTTAGGCTATTACTAAATCTTTCAGGTAATACGTTACTCCAGAACTTCTGAAAGGTACATTATTCTCCATTGAACCACAAAGCTAAAACTCTCTTTATGGTCCTGTCACTTCCTAACAATGTCATTTCTGGTGGCTTTGACAGATACAGTCTTGCTCTGCTCATAGCCAACCAGAACTGTTGCTGAAAGAAATAATCCCCTTAGTTTATCCCTTTGTCCATGTCATTCCTCACTTTGCATCTCTCCAGTGTCTCCCATCTCTACACTGGCTCTGTATGCACTTTGCCTTCATTTTGAAATCCTTCATTCCTACCCTGCCTTATTCTCCCTTAGCTTTAATGTTACTTCTCACCTCTGACTAACCTAGGATACTGGCTTATACACTGTGCTTTTTTTTTTTTTTTTTTTTTTTTAACAAACCCTGTTTTGCTTTCCTCATGTAACACTGTTAACTCTCAAATCCATCCAAAAGACAAGTATGGCAGGATAGCTACTGTAGCTTGATGCCACTGGTGTGCTGAGCCTACTCCCATCATACTTCTCCCATATTTACTATTTCTGTCTGTTCATGTCTTGTCTTACATCTCAGCTGCAATTTCTCTAGCACAGGTACCTTCCTTTTGCTCTTTGCTTGGTTAATATTTAGCACCACTGTCCCTAACATCAGACATTCCTAAAACCTCTGCAGCATTGCCTGTAGCAGAGCAGCCCCGGACAACGGTCCTCACCCCTGTTCCCCATGGGGGAATCCTCTTTCCTTCCAGCCTTCTAGCTGAAAGTCCCAACGTGGTGTCAGTCATGATAGATGGCGCATTTTGTGACACAGACAGCCTGCATTAGGACAAACTCATTTCACTAAAGAACCATCTGATGGTAATGACTTTCAGTCACAGACTGACCTAGGCTGGCTTGAGTCAGTGTGCTGGAGGTGAAAGGCTCCATATTCCATTACCAGTACTCTGAGCCATCAAGTCTGCTCCACCCCACCCTTACTTAATCTGTATTGATAGACTTGGTAGCATTTTCCTAACTGCTATCATCCATACAGATGTCTGCCGTCATTTTGTTGATACAGTCAATCAATACTACATTAAATGTTACCTTCAGTTCACCCTTAATTGTCTAAAGTAGATGTGGTATTTTCATTATTTATACAACTATGCCGTTAAATTATGCATTCCAGATTAAAAGAATAAAGACTTGTTTACATTATTATTATTGCTCTGGCATCAACTTTTGGATTTCTGTGTAAAGAAATTAATCTCCTATTGGAGGGGGAAATGGGGACTGACAAGCACTAGCTCCTGTTGCCTCTGGGACATAATTATGCTTGCAAATACAAAACCAGAAAAATCATAAGCTTAACACAGTAGACACTCTTGAAAGTTTCATCTCAGCATGAAGCTATGTTTTAATTATTATTTTTGTCTGCATTGTTCAGATCGACAGTGCACCAGCTAGAATAAGTGCTTATCCTGGTTAATTCTTCATGAGGCTTATGTCACTGGAAGATGCATTTAATTTATTTCCTTTTTCTTTTCTTAAGCCAGCACTGACTAAGTGGTTATCTGTAAACATTCAACAAAGGTTTTACTTTAGGGCCAGATCCAAACCCTGTTGAGTCAATTGGAAACTTCAAAGGTCTTTGGGAAAGGCCCTATTAAAAGACAGAGGTAAACTGTGATTTGTTTGGGGACTCTGCAGAATAAAAAAAACACCCCTTATTTATATTCTACAATATCAACAGATTTCCTATATGGTAGAGATTGTCTGTTCTTATGAACTGAATTTGGACACTCTAACATCCCCATACATCTTAATAATAATTTTTTATATATAAGATACATCCATACTTTTTCTAATACAGTCCTTGGAAATATGATTTTATATAATACACCTGAAAAACTGTCATCTGTGTTCTGGGAGAAGATTTTCACATATACTGATTTAATTAGATAATTACAATGATGCATTTCATATTGGGAAAAATCACATATTTTGAAAATTACTGTGATACTATTTTGGTTCATTTTTAAATAAAAGCTAACCCGTTAAGTATCAACATAATAGTTATTATAGCATCAAATAAAAAGCTTAGCTTCCAAGAATGAATGTGGGTTTTGCCATGCCAAAATTAGCCAAATAAATGCTCTGCCTCCAAATATTAGTGTGGTCTTCAGGAAAATGAAAATCCTTGAAAATACAATTTTATAAATTGTTTGGGAGCCAGGTTCTCCATGTTGCAGGGCAGTGCCCCAAATTACTAGGTTGATACAGTTCTCAGTTTCTCCCAGAAATCTCCTCCATCTTGTACAAATAATAAAATATTCCATTAAGTCTGGGCTTGAACTCACTCCTCTCCCATCTCAGGTGTGTGCCTTAACTGAATTATGCACTGTCCTCCTTTCTACACTACTATTTCATTAGCTAATACAGAGTTGAACACATCAGTAGCAGAAACAGAGAGCTTTTCCTCATACACCCAGTCACCCAACAACAGAATCCTTAGGGCCCTCTCCTAGCAAGTGTGGAACTTGAAATCTAGTCTTTCTTTTGAATCAAGTCAAAGGAGGGGTTGAAAACAATTACCACCTCCTGGACTGCAAGGTAAAGCAGGAATTTCTTCTCTATGAAGAGTCTTGTCCTTGGAAAACTTCATATAAGACATGATCTGAGAAGTGCCACCAGACAAAATGCTATCATGCCAACGAAACTGGCATAATGATGCAGCAACTCTCTGAGAGTCTGGTGTCTAAGGGACAACTAAATGTTGGAATCTATGTGAATATCATGTAAAGCAGCAGTTAGATGCCTAAGTCCCTTCACATATACAGCCAAAGGGACTCTGTAAGATCCCAGCCTCATGAAGCTCATTTAATGCAGCAATGGAAATTTACTGGATTTTCTGATCACCATCTATGAAAAGCTATCTGAGCAATCAAAACCTGGTGACAAAGAACTCTTTAACCTTTATATACTATTAGAAAGAGTATATATACAAAGAGCTGATAGCTGTGAGTTCAGGCTTAACAAACTGAGAATAGAAAGAAGGCATACACTTTTTCTAAGCATTATACTGGATTCTCCATCGTTTTACTGAATAAGTGTGTTTTTTCCTCCCAGGATATTTTTTTCCATGAGGATGTCTCCTGGCTTTCAAGAAACCGTAAATCAAACTTGGGGGTGATGATCATCCCTCTCAGCTTTACACTCTATGCTTCTACTCACAGAATCACAGAATCATCTAGGTTAGAAAAGACCTTGAAGATCATCCAGTCCAACCATTAACACAACATTAATAGTTCCCCACCACACCATATCCCTCAGCACTAAGTCGACCCTACTCTTAAACACCTCCAGGGATGGGGACTCTACCACTGCCCTGGGCAGCCCATTCCAACCTCTAACAACCTGTTCTATAAAGAAATACTTCCTAATATCCAGCCTAAACCTTCCCTGGTGCAACTTGAGACTATTACCTTTTGTCCTACCGATTGTTACTTGGTTAAAGAGACTCATCCCCAACTCTCTGTAACCTCCTTCAGATAGTTGTAGAGGGTGATGAGGTCTCCCCTCAGTTTCCTCTTCTCCAGACTAAACAACCCTTCTTTCCCCTGTGGGACAGGTGCACCCCATCTAATGCCAAAAGATCTGGTGCTCTGTATACCAACCCATGACTGAAAAATCTGAAGCCCTGATGGTAACACCAATCTTGAAGCCACAAGTCCATCTGTTGAGTTCTCCTGTAATCTTCATCCATCCCCACAACTGAAGAGGACACAGCAATTTGTGCCCCTGACCCCTTAATCTGTTTCCCCAAGGACCTGAAATCTCTCAGCACACTACAAATTGTAGTTCAGTATTTTATTTCTTATTACTGTTTATTATGTGCTCTCCCTTTTAATTTGCTACTTAGTAGACTTCTCTCAATAGTTTAAATGCCTTATGGTCATTGATAACACTCATCTTTGAGTGATTCAGAAATAAAAATTAATTAATCTTCATTTCAGGCCTATAAGATAAAGGGGTAGCAGCATCACAGTTTTACAGATGGGAGAGTGTGGCACAAAGAGCAGCTGGGAGGATCTGGGAAACTACAGACCAGCACATCTGCACTTCTGCAAAGAGAACTGAATTGACGCCACATATGGGGGCAGATACCCCATAATTTTTGAGGATAAGGGTCATGCCTCCCACATCTGTTAGATTTCTTTGAAAGAGTCACCTAAAAATGTGCCTAAGGATGACTGGTCAAAATATTATAACTGGAAAGCCAAAACAGCTATGTTGCTATGGGATAAAAGGAAAGTTACTTGTTTAAAGCTTAGAAAAAATAAATAGAAATCTCTGGTTTTGTATCAGTGGGATAGTGGCATATTCGCCATGATATCTGTCTGGGATCCATGCTGTTCAGGACAGTCCTAAATGACTCAATAGTAGGGCAACAAAACTTTCTCATTATACAAAATAATTAAAAGCAATCAAAAGTAACCATAATCGATCAAAGATTATCAGGAGTGGCGTCTCAATGACATGTCTCTCAGCACTCATGGATGCATCCCATCATGGCCCATGGACATAGTCAAATTCAGATTGCTTAAGTGTTCCCTGACCTGATCCTCTTCCACCAAGGGTACATCTTCCTTGCTCCAGCCTTTCCACCAGTCTCTGGGACCTGGGGGCCCAGCTTTCTCGTAAAGACTGGGGCAAAGAAGTCTTTCAGTACATCATCCTTTACCATCTTTATCACCTCATCACTCACCAAGTTGATCAGCTCTGATGCAGGCACGTTTCTTAGCAGAGCAGGAGAACACAGCGTATAGGGGTAGTTCATGAGCCAGGAAAATCCCAGCGGAGTGCAGAGACCTGCCAGGAGCCAGCAGCTCTCACAAGAGAGAGCAGCTGACGAGGTGTGGATGGGGCCAGGAGTAACGGCAGCCACGCCACACACCCACAACGGGCAACCCAGGGAGCACCAGGCACCAGGAGCAACGCAAACAGAGCAGGCAAACAGGGTGTGACGTGGCAGCCAGGGCATGGCATGGTGGTTGGCGTGGCAGTTCATGGGGGAGGGCGCCTCTTTGTAGGTGGGGCGTTCTAGTGGCTAAGTGGAGAATCTTGAAGTATGCATAACCCAGAAACTGGGTAGCGTTCTGTGACCATCTGCATAGGCCAAGGGCTCTCATCCTACCTGACCCTCAAGGCAGGATGGTGGGCACTTGTCTGAGAGCAAAAGCTGCAGCTCCGGATGGGGGCTCTGCGTCATCTACCCTAGTGGTGGCTGATGCCTCCACCTATTCAGAGCTGCTGAAGTGAGAGGCTGCAGGGCAGACTTCAGACTGCAGGAAGGGCTTACACCTTTTTCCTGGGGCAGGGGCGGGCAGCAGACCTGCCTGCAAAAGGTGTACCCAGGTGGAAGACCTCCTGCAGCAGGTGCCTGAGGTTAGAAGGCTACATAGCATCAGGGAGGCTGAGAAGGAGTTAGATAGCTGGTTCCAACTGCAGTCTGCAGTGGACCCTCAGCCCACAGCCAAATAGCCAAAAACTCCCCCATCAGCACACACAGAAGGGAGGGGGGCCAATAATGTAGAAGAATGGAAGCTTAGAAATGCAAGGGCCTGCAGGAGGAAGAAACTTCCCCGAAAGCCTGAGGTGCCCTTGCAGAACTGCTTCATCTCTCTGTAAACTGAAGGGGTAAGATCCATCTCATCACAAGAGATGCTCGAGATAAGGAAGGCAGCCCAACCTTCCCCCTGTATAACAACCAGTGCAACTAAGAAAAGGTAACAGGCGATAGTAGTAGGCGACTCTTCCGAGAGGTATGAAGGCACCCGTCTGCCGACCCAATGCACTTTCTAGAGAGGTGTCCTGCTTACCATGGGCTCATATCAGGGATGCCACTGAGAGACTACCAAGCCTCATACAGTCCACTGACTTATCCAGTGTTTCACATGGGCACCAGTGATACAGCCAGGAGCAGTCTAAAGAGTATGAAGGATTACAGAGCCCTGGGAGCAGGGGTAAGGGACTCTGGAACGCATGTAGTTTTTTCAACAATCCTCCTGGTCAAAGGGAAGGGGTTTGAAAGGGCCAATTGAATCTGGCAAATCAACAATTGGCTATGGGACTGGTGCCACAGCCAGGGGCTTGGATACTTAGACCATGGGACTTGCTTTGAGAAGCCTGGATTTCTGGGAGTTGATGGAGTCCATCTGTCAGAGAAGGAGAAGAGCATCTTTGGTCATAGGCTTGCCAAGCCGTGAAGAGGGCTTTAAACTAAAGTTGTGGGGTGAGCGGAACCTCAATCCATCCCACTCCTACCCGTTTGGTGCCAGTGCCAGCAACAGATGTCCAGAGCCTGGAGAGGGATCACAGGTCAGGAGCAGAGCACTTGAAGAGCAGCACAGAGGAGTTCCACCCACTAAAACAGCTTCATCGCGGACCCTACTTAAATGCCTCTTATGCAAGTGCACGTAGCATGGGGAATAAACAAGAGGAGTTAGAGACATGCATACATTTGTAGGGCTGTGATCTTATTGGCATCATGGGGATGTGGTGGGATGGGTTTTATGACTGGAGCGTTGGAATGGAAGGATACAAGGTCTATAGGAAGGACAGGCAGGAGAGACAAGGAGGGGGGTGTCACCCTCTGTGTCAATGACCAGCTGGAGTGCATGGAGCTCCACCTGGGGATGAATGAGGAGCTGACCAAGAGCTTGTGGATCAGGATTAAAGAAAGGGTAGGGACAGGTGACATTATAGCAGGGGTCTGCTACAAGCCACCTGACCAGGAAGACCAAGCAGATGTGAGCCTCTGTAGACAGATAGGAGCAGCCTCACATTCACAAGCTCTGGTCCACATGGGGTACTTCGACCACCTTGATATCTGTTGGAGGAACAACAAGACAGGGCATAAGCAATCCATGAAGTTCCTGGAATGCATTGATTATAACTTCCTTCTCCAAGTGGTAGAGGAGCCAACAAGGAGAGGTGCTATGCTGAAACTTGTTCCACCAACGAGGCTTGTGGGGAGTGTGAAGCTCAAGGGCAGCCTTGGATGCAGTGACCATGAAGTGGTGGAATTTGAGATCCTAAAGGCAGCAAGGAGGGTGCACAGCAAGCTTGATACTCTGGACTTCAGGAGAGCAGACTTTGTCTTCCTCGGGGATCTGGTTGTAAGAGTTAGCATGGGATAAAGCTGTGTGGTGTGGTTTACATGCTGGAGGGAAGGAATGCCATGCAGAGGGACCTTGACGGGCTTGAGGTGGGCCCATGCGAACCTCATGAAATTCAGCAAGGCCAATTGCAAGGTTATGCACATGGGTCAGGGCAATCCCATGCACAAATGCAGACTTAGTAGAGAATGGATTGAGAGCAGCCCTGTGGAGAAGAGCTTGGGGGTGTTGGTGGACAAGAAACTCAACATGACCTGGTAATGTATGCTTGCAGCCTGGAAAGCCAACCATATTGTGGGCTGCATCAAGAGAAGTGTGGCCAGCAGGTTGAGAGAGGTGATTCTCCCCCTCTGCTCTGCTCTCATGAGACTCCACCTGCAGTACTGCATTCACCTCTGGGGCCCCCAAAATAGGTAGGACATGGACCTGTTGGAGTGAGTCCAGAGGAGGTCACAAAGATGATCAGAGGGCTGGACTGCCTCTTCTATGAGGACAGGCTGAGAGAGTTGGAGTTGTTCAACCTAGAGAAGGCTCCAGGGAGCCTTATAGCAGCTTTCCAGTACCTAAAGGGGGATACAGTAAAGGAGGAGAGGGACTTTTCACAAGGGCATGTAGTTATAGGATGAGGGGGTAATTTTTTTAGACAGAAAGAGAGCAGATTTGGATTAGATATTAGGAAGAAGTTCTTTACTGTGAGGGTGGTGAGACACTGGAACAGGTTGTCCAGAGAAGCTGTGGCTGCCCCCTTCCTGGAAGTGCTGGATGGGGCTTTGTCACCCCCAATGACAGGGTGGTTGGAACTAGCTGATCTTTAAGGTCCCTTCCAGCCAAAACCATTCTATGATTCTATCTTATGTAACCAGGGCTGCTGTCTCACTGAGCGATGGACTCATATTTTCCTTAGTTTTCCTTTTGTCACCTAAATATACTTGTATGTTAGTTTTACCCAGGACTATTCTTTTAACACTGAGGTCATAGCACATGCCCATAATATCATTCTCTCTAAGCCTCTAGAACAGTTTTACAGCATGCAGGCTACCTGTTCGTAACTGTTCCTGATGGATGATGACTCATGCTTCAGGAAGCTTCAACTGGGAATAGTTTGGGAGAGAGCTAGCTGGCATAGGCCAATTCTGTGTTGTAGCTATTAAGCAGCTTAGGTGATCAAATGCAAGTGCCCAGGATCAGCCTCTGGCAGAGTTTGCACTGCTGTAGACACAGCTAATGCTGTGCCTGTATTACCATTCAAGAAAGAAACCCTGAAGTCACTGTATATCATTACCTGAAAATATCAGCTCAGTACTTAGCACAGGTCAAAAAACCGAGAAGAAAACAATCAGCATTTCTTAGAAGAAAACAGAGAACAAAACAGAAGTCATTATACCACAGTATGCAACAATGTGTTTGTATCTTGAATACTGCATCCTGTCACCGCTTCTCAGGCAGGTGAGACACAAAACCAGAAAACTTTATGGAGGTGAATAACAAGGATGATCAGATTTGGCTACTGTACAAGAGAAGATTAAACGGAATAAAGCTCTTCATCCTGGAAAAGAGATAACATGAGAAAGGGACAGAAAATCTTTGCAGAGTGTAAATAAGGAGCAATTATTTGCTGCTTCCCAAAAATACAAGAGGGCACCAAATGAAAAAAATCAGGCAGCAGATTTAAAACAGAGGTCCTTGCTGGACCGTGGACCTACTTCCTTGCTTTATCTTATCTGGGATGGTCAGTGGACCCAGTTATCTCCCTGGTTTTGCCTGTCATGTACAGATGCTGTGGGTTTGGATCCTCCTGGTGAGGGCAGTGCCTGCCCTGTGGCCACTGGCAGCTCCTGCTCAACCTGCCTTGTGGAAGAGCCCTGCTTTTGCTCCTTCCTGGTAATAAATTTGTAATTTAGCCAGAAGTTCCATACCCTATAGTATGGCAAAGGTCTGTATACATATCATTTGCATCCCAAGTAGATAAATATGACTTTAATATCTTTTTGAAGTTTTTGCATTATTTTAAAGTAACTGCCATCAGAGTAGCATTTATATATATTAGTTAGTGCTTAAAGTTACTTAGAAATATTTCTTCTCAATGATTGTTTTATGTGGGCAGTGTTAGACTATATGTTTCATATATTTTGTGGATGGGCAATAAGATTATTCAGTTAAATGATTACATGATTCAGACTGAAGTAAGTATGGCTTCTGTAGAGTTTTTCACTCACCATGACAGGCTACAGGTATTTCAGAGAAGGTGTAGTTCATTGATTATATAGATGAGGGGATCGAGTGCACCCTCAGTCAGTTTGCAGATGACACCCAGTTGGGTGGGAGTGTTGATCTGCTCGAGGGCAGGGAGGCTCTGCAGAGAGACCTGGACAGGCTGGAGCCATGGGCTGAGCCCAACTGGAGGAGTTTCAATCAGGCCAAATGCCGGGGGCTGCCCTTGGGCCACAACAACCCCCAGCAGCGCTACAGGCTTGGGGAGGAGTGGCTGGAGAGCTGCCAGTCAGAGAGGGACCTGGGGGTGCTGATTGACAGCCGGCTGAACAGGAGCCAGCAGTGTGCCCAGGGGGCCAAGAAGGCCAATGGCATCCTGGCTTGTGTCAGCAATAGCGTGGCCAGCAGGGACAGGGAAGGGATCTGACCCCTGTACTCGGCACTGGTGAGGCCGCCCCTCGATTCCTGTGTTCAGTTTTGGGCCCCTCACTACAAAAAGGACATTGAATGACTCGAGCGTGTCCAGAGAAGGGCAACGGAGCTGGTGCAGGTGGAGCACAGGTCGTACGGGGAGCGGCTGAGGGAACTGGGGGTGTTTAGTCTGGAGAAGAGGAGGCTGAGGGGAGACCTCATCGCCCTCTACAGCTCCCTGAAAGGAGGTTGCAGAGAGCTGGGGATGAGTCTCTTTAACCAAGTAACAAGCGATAGGACAAGAGGGAATGGCCTGAAGTTGTGCCAGGGAAGATTTAGACTGGATATTAGGAAGTATTTCTTTCCAGAAGGGGTTGTTAGGTGTTGGAATGGGCTGCCCAGGGAGGTGGTGGAGTCCCCATCCCTGGAGGTGTTTAAGAGTTGGGTCGACTTAGTGGTGAGGGAAATGTTGTAGTTGGGAACTGTTAATGTTGTGTTGATGGTTAGACTAGATGGTCTTCGAGGTCTTTTCCAACCTAGACAATTCTGTGATTCTGTGGTTCATCACAGACACCTGTACAATGGTGCCTACTTTCCCCAGATTTGTAGTTTACAGTCAGAAGAGGAGGTTAGATCTTCTGATCTCACGGTCTGTATATCCTGTGCTATTAAATCTTGCCCACTTACTGTTATGCTGAGGTTTGCTGAGCACAGACACATGAGTACAAACGAAACATGTTGTACACCCTGCAAAGGAGTTACGGAAATTCAGAGATGGATTGTGGTGTGTTCCCACAATTAATCACCTTCATAATTAAGATTAAAAAACCAATAAATAACAGCCAAAGAAAGTTGTTCCTAATTTGTCATTTGAATGTTTGATTCCTAGTTTCAGATGTTTGCTCTTGTTCTTTGTCAATAATCAGAGAAGTCTTCAGCATCTTTTTCACTATGAAGGTGTTTATACACTGTAATCAGACCACAGCCTAACCCTCCTTTTAATAAACTGTATTTACTGAGATTTGGGAAGTTTTACTGATATTTCTTACTGTTAGGCATTTCCTGCAGCTCTCTCATAATTTTTACAGCTGTCTGCTTCAGTCTATCTAATTTTTCAAAATGCTTTTAAAAATACAGGTGATAGAAGTATGAGTTATTCCAAAAATGATCCTATCAGTGACAAATTCAGAATTAAAGCATGTCATTAACCCTGAACATTATTGCATGATTTTATATCCAACAACTGAGTATGTGCATTGTCAAAGCTTTGTTTTGGCAAACTGCATTGAATCACTTGGAATCACTGACCATAATAGTTTCAAATCATTGTTTTTCAGGATAAAGCCTCCCACCTTTGTAATTCTTTGTTTGGCTTCATTTAAATATGGTTGAATGGTTCCAGATTAGCAACAGATTCTTACCACTATATTAATTCCATCCTCAATGTTATTTACTACCTGCCAACCTTTTTGTTCTCATTTTTTAGCTGGAGCTTTGGCAAAATTCTTAAAGTGTGTGCTGCCCGCTGTCATTCCCTGCAAAACCTCAGTAGAAGTGTGTCTTCAATAATAGCTACTTTTTTGGTTCACCATCTATTTCTTAATATCTTTAATGCATGCTTCATTGTTTTGTTATTAGGAAAGTCATGCTTTAACATTTCTTCCCACAAACACAAGTGGACTGCCAAAATTTCCTCATTAGCTTAATAACAAATTTACAATTAGAAAGCACTTCTTTTAGTTTGACAGCCTTTGCTTAATTGATGGAATGCATCATGGCTACAGGCCGCTGAAGTACAGGAGCAACCTTGAGGCTATCCTCTGGACCACGTTTGCTGTCTGTCTTTTTTTGCTGTCAGGAGAGAAGATGATGGTGGCAGTAGTAGCAAGGTAGCAGCTGTGCTACCTTGTATCCTCATGTGGCTGGCATGCGGTGCCTGCTGGGGCTGCCCCCCCAGACACCTTTTCCCTTTGGTAATGACTGACACAAGGCAGAAGGATCCTTCCTAGAAAGATCCTGGCATCACCTGCTAGAAAAAGCAGATGGAATTTTTTACACAGCCTGAATTCAAGGATAATGTGGATGGTTTTTCTGTCAGCACTTGAAACCACGTAAATAAGTATGGACATAAGCTGTACTTGTGACTGGCCATGAGTCCAAATACATAAGGTAATTAGTTCTTTAATTGCCCTTGCTGCAATACAGCTTTGTGAGTTTCATTCTCCCCTATGACAACTGTATCCAAATTTTATCAGACCCACAGTGTGGACACTTAACCTTAAGCTCATAATGGTGAACAGCATTCATGGAGATAATTCCCATTCTACTCTTTTTTTTTTTTTTTTTTTTTTTTTTTTTTTTT
>NW_020799095.1:127868328-127923473 GCF_003259725.1 Athene cunicularia
GGAGGGGTAAGAATAAGAGTAGAGCAGTAACAATCTGGAACTCCTCAAACCTTACAAATAATTGCCAAGCACTGCTCTAGTTAACTGAGAAAATACTGAACCGAAATGATGCAGCTTCATGCTGTAATGTTTTATCCTAGCTGCTGCATATCGTGGCTGGCTCTTCTTGATGCTGCCCTGCTTTAATGGCTGCATGGATTCTATGGGTTTTTTTTAAAAAGAAGTTTATATCAGAATGATCTAAATAGAAGTTAAAATTACCTAAAAAGGATATTTTCAGCGTTAGTATAGCCAAAGTGAGCTATCTTTTCATTTTCATCTGCTTAGAGCCTTCATTGATTCAATATCTTTATCCCAGTAAAACATTTACCCAAATGAAGGGCAGCCAGATATGAATGGAATTGCTTCAACACATTTTGTAAATATATTGCTAATACTGGTAATACTAATGATATGTTGAACTATGCACCATATAAATATACAACAAAAAGGTATTATTTGCCTGAAAATTTCTGAAAATGAGCTTCGTGCAACACTAATGAGCTACACTGCAACAATAAAATAGTGAACACAGTTTGAGAGGGAGGTCATTAGCTTCCAAGGAGCTGTTAAAAAATGTCAACACCAGTTTAGAATAAGGTATAAAAATACCCAATAACATAATAAAAAGCAATTTCTTCACCGTGATGTGTAAAACAAGACTTGAGTAGCTGGAAATAACTGGAACATTCTTGGTTCAAGCCCAGCCTATATTTATAAATAAAAATATGGTTTCTCAAAAGATTGGGAATTAGGATTAACTTTCTACTGTGAAATCTGTTCCAGGATAATTGAATTCCAAAGTGACAAAGAGGAAGAACATGCAAATAATTAATTAGCAATAATTCATCATGGAGAATTCATACTTACCCTACATAACAAGGCAAAATGTAGCATATCTGAGAAATAGTATTATTCTTAGTTATGAATATTTTTTGTACATATTTTTCTTTCATCCAGTATCTAAGATCTTCATTCTTACTGAAAATATTAATTCCAGAGTTATATCCAAAAATCCTCATTCTGCAAACATTTATGTATATGCTTTATATTATACAATCCAGTGCTAAGTTAAGAAGAATTCTATCTTCTAGGGATTACAGTTCTCAAACACTTCATTTAAAAATCAGCTTAAAATAAAAACATTTTTTTCTTCCTTAACAGACTGTATATTTCATGTTAGCAGAATAAATAATAAATTAATGTGACAGGAGATAGGATAAGTATGAAGACTGAAATGCTGCACTTACAACTCTAACATGTTTTGAGAAAAATCTGATCAAAGATATTTTATGAACAAAAATTTTCTATTTGCCTTTTGGGGTAAATTGTCTTTACTGTGTGAAGAGGAGTACTACTGGGAGCAGAGAATCTTGTTTTGAAATCTGTTTTCCTAGAATGAGTGCTTTACTTTTGCAATTTCATAGCCGTTAGTCTTTTTCCAGCACTAATCATGCAAGTGATATCATAAAAAGTAACTTTTATAAGTTTTAATCACATATATTTCAAATCTCAAATAGGCTCTTCAGACAATACACTGTTTAGAAGACCCTATTATACCATGCAGTAGTGTGTGATGAGGAGATGCTACATTTATTTTAAGAGAGAAAGAAATCTGTATTTCATTTGTTACACTGCTAACTTCACTTTAGGTAATTGCATTCAGCTTTATTATTGCCCAGAGCAATAACTGATTGTTAGTTATTGAAGTCTGAAATGATTTTCTCATTTCCCAGGGGAATCTGGAGATTTACATGGTGCACAGCAGTAACTAATAGATATAATCTGGTCATAATGTAGCCCTATAATGTGTTATTTACTTGTTGAGAACACGGATGTTGAACATTTTAACATTTCCTCAAGAAGTGTGGCAGATTTTACTCGTGATATGTGAGTTTTAAGTGTGTACTACTCTTAGTTTCACAGTGCCTGAAATACCAGCAATCGTTAAAAGGTATATAAAATACTGGAGATCACACACCTGTACTTACCTAGATTTTATCGTTGATTTCTAAAATGTGTGTACATGAATTAAAAATAACTTAAAACATCATCAACAATAGATACTTGTTAGTCTGACTTCGAATATTCTTATTATGTGAAGACAATTACGCCAGGACAGAGAAAGGTTTTTATGGAGAAAAGCTTGCTTTTCTTGCTGTCCTCTAAGTTGTTTGTATCTCTTTCAGTGCCAGTGTAGAAAAATACCTGAGTATTTTCAGTAGCTGTGTGCCTTGTTTTATGAATGTCCTGTGCCATTCTATAGTCAAAGGACATTAAGGGTGTGCAGTCACAAGCAAAACATCCCTGGGCGCAGCATTCTGGAAGCAGCAGACATTTTAAAGATGGGATTAAGTTGCTTGAACATAGTCATCTAATGCCATTTTGCATGCCAGGGTGTATTAAGAGCCTCCCCACAGGACTGGCATGTAAGGCACAGAGCCTGCAGTACATTCTGGCCACTGAAGCAGACAGGTGAAATACCCTAGGGTACATCAGGTGTCTCGTGACACCCCTTTTTAGTCAACAAACTACCCCTCTGAAAGCCTGCTGCATTTTTACAGTGCCCAGAATAAGGGATCCCAACCCAACTGTGACCTTCTTTAAGGCAGTAAAATAAACCTTAAGTAACAGTTGCTTCAAATTCAGCAGTTTTGTGGTACAGATGTCTGCCTTTGAAGCCATATTCAGAAATTGGGTCTTAGAGAAAGAAAAAAAGAAACTGTTCTGTAAACTTGTGTTTATTCTGGCTTACTTAGTTGAAATACTCCATTTTGGGGTTACAGTAGAATGAACTGTTGATGTTAGATAAACAAACCAATAATATGAAGTAAAGTGATCTTAGCCTTATAATATATACTGGCAATGCCTGTGTGTTATACATGATACTCAGGTAGATAAAATACCAACTGCTGACTGTATAATAGTGGTAAACATGTTTTATTAAAGTAGGTTTTCCTTTCCATCAAATATGAATGTTTTATGAATGTTTCAAAGTATTCCTCATGGAAACATTAAGGAATCTGTTCTTCCCTCACTCCCCAGGGGATTTGTGACTGTTATTCACATTAAACCTAATGAGAATTACTAACATAAATACCTGGCACATCAAGAGGCAACCAGGCTCTTAATCCTTAGCATCTTCATCATCCTTTCTGCACAGGCTCTTCCCAAGCTGTTGCTTCTTCCATTCCTAGTGCTCATTTCCTCATACAAAAACATTCCTGCTTACATGGGTGCACCTTCTTTAGTGTGGAAGATTACTCAAGGAAAATCATTCTCCTTGACTAATCATGCTGTGTTGCTTTCTTGTTCACTAGAGATAGACCCTATACCACACGGCTAAGATCTGGATGCCATTTTAAAGTTTTATTGGGATTCTTATTGGGTGGGGAGGAAGTCGGAGTCATTTCTGCTCTCTGGATTCAGCTCCAGACTGTTTATTGTCAGGGTGGAAGATGAAAGGAAAGAGAGAGGGAAGAAAGCAGTAAAGTGAAGACTGCAGGAGAAAAGGGAGGGGGGGGGATTGAGAAAGGACAGGATGGGTCTGTGCTCTGATAAAAACAAAATATGCAATTAAGAGTTCAAAGCCATTCCTTCCCAAACAGCAGTCAGAAAGAACAGAACAAATGAAATCCAAACAACACCATCCTCCCTTGAAACACCAACCCTTACCATTCTCCCTCCCTCTCAAAACCCAGAGCAAACAGCCAGACCTGTGTCCTGGAGTTAAGTGTCCCTTTAAAGCCTGCTTTAGCTTTTCAACGTCAGATGCTCAACTGACAGGTCCCTCTCTGTCTCAAAGCATGATCCAGAAGGAAGGTACTTTGTTTGTCCGACTCTTCCTATGATAGCCTAGATTCACTGCCTCATCGGTGTCTGCACAAACTATAAATAAAATCACCTGAAGCAAAAAGACTGGGTTCCGGTGGGTAATCTTACATATTATGCCGTGATGGATCACTGCTGATAACATGTACTAAAAATGTCACATTTCACACTGAAGCCATACATCAGGTAACTCCTGCACTGGACTGTCAGCCAAGACCACATATATAATCATTAACAGGTTGTGGCTTTAATTTTTTTAAATTATTTTAGTCAAAATTAAAATGGCTCAGTCTCTCCAAATCTTGTAGTGCAGTTCATTTTCCTGTATTCTCTTTCTGATCTCCTGTGCCCCCTGTTGTACTATGTTCTCTGCTAGTTTTTTTTCCCACCTCAGGCACCTCCATGAAGCTCTTTCACTCCCTTTTGTACCTGCACTTGCATATTATAGAGAGGTCCTGTATTACAGAACCTTTCAAGCTTTTTAGTTAGCTTCCAATAGTAGCTGTCACTGCAGTACTTCTGCCCTTTTGCTAACCCTGACTCCCTCAAATTGGGCCTTTTAAATTATATCAGGGGGATTTTAATAGGATTTTTTTTTTATAAGTAAAATTCTAAACAGAACTAGAAGATAAACTTTTGAGAACTTGTCATACTATAGCTTACCGTGTAAATTTACTTTCTTTAGTTGCTGTCCTCGTACAATTTCTGCTATAGCCACACATATGTGCATCTGGCTAGTTCAGAACAGCAGCTCTCAGTCTTTTAATAGCAGGATCCTTTTTTTCTATACTAATTATAACTCCACTGCTCCATTATGTGTTTGTCATAGCTCTCTGCACCCCAATATTAGGTTCTCATGTGATGAGACCACTTCTGCAAGACAAAACTCACCATGGATCATTTTTATTTGATTATTAAGAAGATTTCTAACCATTTGAAAGCAGAAGGACTGGAGTAGTGCTTTCAGTGGAAGTATTTGTAGCATGGAATCCAACCCTTTTTAAAACAGATATTAAGGAGAGTCCCTGGTATGGTGCTTGTGATAACCAGAATATAGACTTAGTGATCCAAGGGTCTTTACTGTTGCTTACTTTTTTTGACTGACCTTGAAAAAATACCTGGGAATGCTACATCTCTTTCTTGGGTGCTATGTAAAACAGTCGCCTCTGCTATGTGACTTTATGTTGCTGACTTCCAATCTATCCAAAATGCTGCTAACATTTCCTCCTCTGAACACATCTATCTTATAAGATCAAAATAATCTTTTTGTATTTTAAATGTGCTAGAAAAATAGACTTAATTTAGTGGTCTTTGTTATCTTCATTACTAAATAAAAAAGGAATCACAATGCATGATCCCAGCTAATGTCTTAAAGAACCAACTCTCTAACTTGGTAAACCTAATTTCATTGAAGCTCCAGCAACCTATTGGATAAATATGTCAATATCGTACATATCCTCTTTGGCTTGCTACCATTTTCCTGTTTCAGACAGATTAACTCAGCAAATAAACTAAGCACACATTAACTGTATTGACTGTCAGGTGAATAACTTATCAATTATATATACCTAAATTAGATTGCATTATCAATAAAGAAACCAAGACCTATTAAAATCAACTTTTAAACTTAACTGTTTCAGTGCTTGCTGCTGTTTGGCATTCTCACACTGTGTGTTAGAGCTATGAGCAATTATTGGTTCCCTCATTTTGAGAAGATACTTTATTAGCAAAAAAGTGCTTTGTTTTGGAGGCAATGGAAGTTTCCACCGTTCTGCTGTCCAACAAAATCTGACAATCAGGTCTTCAGCTGATGAACCATCTTTTTCAACTGGAAGGGAAAAGCTCCTTCTACTGAATTCAGTTTACAGCTTTTTATGATAGTTTTGCTGCTGTTTTAATTTCTCAGAAATTATTTTAATATCTCCTCACCTCCCCTGCCCACATCTTTCTTCTTACTAACTTTCTGAAGTGTTGTTTATCTGTTCATGCAAAGGACTCAATTTTCCTGAAAAGTATGCCTAGACTTTTTCAAGGTTTGCACTGAAATTTGACTGTGTGTTTCCTAACATATTCCATAAGGACACCTAAGGTCAAGGCCTTTATAAGAACAGTCATAAGAACTTCCTTAGACCTTGAGACACAAATTTTAACACCCTGTCTGCTCTAAAGCCTATGGTATTATTCATATGGTCTTCCATTGAACTCCTCAGGACAAGAAGATATTTTAATGGTGATGGCAGGGAAGCCACTGCAGAATTCTTGTAATGCCTTACAGATTGGTAAGGTTTACTAGTAATTAGTGCTGTATTAAATAAGGTGAGATCCACCACCCTAGAATACAAGTGCTTTCAGAGAGGAAACATCACTGTTCCTGGGTATATGGGGTAAATATTCTGAACCATAACACCCAATTGTACATAGGCTATTACATAGTCTTCCTCCCATATTTTACTTCTTAGTCTGCCACTGTTTGTTTACAGCACAAGATTGCAGTTCTTATGACTGTATAATTTTTAATTGATCAATTTAGGAATAAAGCTAAACTATACAAAAATGTTGTTTTTCTAAGCTTTTGGGGATTATTAAATGACCTTGTCAACTCCTGGAGGATAAAAAAAACCCAATGTTTTGCAGTTAAAGTGGGAATTTTTCCCTGTTGAAAATAGCCTGTTGTTTTTATTATGGTAAGAACTGGTCCACTGAACTTAGCACAGCCTCTGAGGTCTCAGTGAGAATCCTATGATTAATGAGGTAGCCATTAATGTCAGTAGATTGAACAACTGAAATCTGATTATATTAAAGTGCTTCCCAAACATTAGGGTCACATTAACAGTTTATTGAAACAAGCTGATAAAATTTAAAATGGTCATCTAATTCCCTAGGGTTCCTAATTGTTGCATGATAAATCACTCTGTAGAGAAATCTATTACAATGTTCCAAATGAGAAAATGTAATTTACTGTACCATTAGTGGGGTGTTTGAAGCACATCAGTTCTTTCATGGGGGAGTTTTGCCAGAATAAGACAAAACTGTATATGGAGATTTTATTTTTTTTTCCTTTTAGGTCAAGATAACACTCATGCCTTGAGTTGCCTAAATTATATAAGAAAAATGAGGCATCTTATGGAAACAAATCATCTGACAGTGACTTGCAAGTCTATTGCTAAAGGTCCAGCAGGAACAAGCATTCATCTGTGTTTATGGTATTACTCTACTTACAATCACATTTTTGCAGACATTAAAAAGTTTTCATGACTCAGTTATGGTGGCTTCTTAAAGGGAAAGAATCAGCTGAAAATACACGTTTCTGGTTTCAGAACTTCAGATGCTGAAACGAATCCCTGCACAAAGGACCTAAGTTACTCAAATCAATCTCTGCAGGATCAGGGTCAGTTTTTGTAGGTTTTTTTCTCCTTTTGGTATCAGAAGTGCCCACACACTCATCTGCATTTATCTTTTGGTTTTTGTTTTTTTTTTTTCCTCCCAATTTATTAAGTGTATAATTTATTACTCTCATTCTGTGCTTAGGTAAAATTTGAACTTCAGAGATTAATATGTAACTTTCATGTTGTGTGTGTAAATAATATGATTTGAATACTTATTTCTATGTTTGGGTCCAAAGCTGATCTTTGCTGGTGTACTTGGATCTTTCTCAAATTCATCTAAAACTAAAAAAGGCATTACAAGTAGAAAAGTAATCACAACTGACATGGATAGATAGGCAGATAAAAAATGAAACTAAGACATTCTAAAGACTAAGATATTTGCCCACAAAACAGTGGAAGAGTGTTGCTGAAGGACTGGAGACCCACTGTTGTCTTAAGCACCCTTATTTCTCTTCAGTCACGCTGGAGTAGAAATGGCACATGGTGAGGGACAACAGTTCTGTGATGGAGGGTGTAACAAGTAGCCGAATGGTGAGCACCTCAGCACCCACTAATTCAGTTTCTTGTTTGGTGGTAACCGCAGTCAAGCAGTCACAATGACCATGCCCTTAACTTGCAGCAAGAATGAAAAATGGATTTAGGTCTCACCAAAACTACTATTAGAGGGGAAAAAAAAATTCAGCTTCATCCCTTTCATGAACAGAATGCTAAAATATTGCAAAAACAAGTTATTGAATGAAATAAAATGCTGACATTTATACCTGGCATCCTACCAGTAAGGTACCTGGGGTTCTTTGAAGTGTGTCATTCTACCTGTGACAAAATTTTATTTACGTGCCATGTGAAGAGGAAATCTGTGCATGTTCCACATTCAAAGAAATGGGTGCAGGGCATGGAGTTATTAGTACTTCCTGCAACTTGGTAGCATCTGGGAATCTCAGCTGCACAGCAGAGTTCTGTGTACAAGGAGAGGCACAACCCCAGAATAAAGAGACATGTTTCAATAGGTTTCAGAGGATAAAAGAAGATATGGCAGATGGATGTAAGGAAGTTAAAGGGAACATTAAAACAAGAAGCAGTCTCAGTATTGTTTTCTGTAGGTTTCACAGAAAGGGAGAGTTCTAGGCTGGCTGTACAGAGAATAAAAAGGTACAACTTTGTGAAAATGTGCTGTTGCCAGAGAAAACACGTCTGGAAGAGGAATTACTGCCCCTGCTTTTGTTTTATACCGTGCCCTAGTGGTCAGAATAGCCTCATGGGAGAATCAAGTGCAATTTGCTAGCCTTAGTGGTGTGGAAGTCAGGTTGAAGAGGATGCAGATAATTTTTCAACACAAAAATCTCTAGTTTTTTTAAATGGAAGAAACAATATAGAAATAGGGTGGCAGTTGAAGAACCTGTCTTTTTTAAGATGGGAAAAATATTTGGTTTTATAGTGAGAGGAAGGAGCAAGATAAGATTAAGCAAAAGCAAAGAGTAAAAATGACTCAAGTCACTATCTTGAGGAGGCTCAAGGGATATCAGGCAGCAGATTTTAAAAAAAAAAACAAAAACAAAAAAACCCCAACATATTTGAACTGTGGAACTCATTGCTAGAAGGCTATGGAGATAAAAACTGTTTTCTGGATTTTTTTCCAAAAAGAGATTAGACTTTTATGTAAGACAGGTTCATTAGTACCTATTAAACATGCCTGACCCAAAGGAACCTTTGGCTTAAGAAGTGACTAAACAATGGTGGTTTTTATCTTTTTTTCCTTACCACTTGCTTATTACTTTTATTTCCGATACAAGTCACTAAGTCCTGTGCAAAGAGTCACTAAAGATGATGAAGATACCAGTCTTTGTACGATGCTGATGAAAATACCAGACTTTCATGGGTTCTTTTGAAACCACTGGAATGGGTCTGCCTGATCTTTCTGAGAGACTGAAGCCTGCCCGGATTTTGAGTTGAGTCTGACAGTACAAAACACAGTTCCTTTTTAACCTCTCATATCTTCCCATGGCCTGATGGGGCTCAGGCATCCAGCTGTCTTTCCCCAGTAACTAAGTCCAGGGCTGAAAATGCATGAAATCCAGACCATTAGATTAAATCTGCTTTCTCTTCTCTGGACTGCATAGCTCTTTGGTGTCATCTCCATTCATTTTTGGCCCTCCTGTAACTTTGTTCTTTTCAGTCACCTGACCACACTGCAAAATGGGGAAAGAGAAGAAAGAAGAGTCCCAGGGATCAGTAAATTTTGCTGTGGAATGCTTATTAGCGTTTTTTTGTTTGTTTTATGAGATGAAGAGATGAGATGAAAAAGTGGAAGAAAACATGTAGAGATGAAATGAAGAGATTCACCTGAGGAAGGAGAAAGCAAAGGCAAGCCAAGAAAAGGAGATAGATTGAAGGATATGAATCAGCATGCTTCTGGTTCAAGTTCAGCTGTGACTGAAGTTATTCCAGTGTAGTTCTGACTCAAGTCAACATTTACTATTCAGTTTAGAAAGCCCAGCATATTTTGAATGAATTTGAAAAATAAATAACTGAAAACTGTAGAGAGGTATGTGACAGGGACTGAGCTATATGGCAGGGCTTCTCTCAGGGAGAAGCTTCTGCTTTTCTCAACATTGTGTATTGCTTCTCTCTGCATGTGATGAAGGATTTAAAAAAGAATTAGAGCAGCACAACTTGTGAAAATCATCTGGTGCCTTTACCATGCCAGCACAAGCACTGGGAGTAGGGAAGAAGAAAGATGAAGGTTAAAGCCTCCATTGGGTGTGTCAGTATATTGAATAGGAGGGTTTCTTTTGGGTGCAAATTTGATTTATGCCTATACATGGAGTAATGCAGCATGCATTCAGACACACCATTATACTTAAATTTTCCCTCTTACTGGAAGCAAAATTGAAGAAACACACCGAGACACCATCTGGGTGGTTCACCTACAGTGTGGCTGAAGGATTCTCCACCAGTTTGTCCTTTGTGCAGAGGTGGTTGTGCCTGGGACTCGTACCTTGTCCAAACCTGCTTGCCATTGAAGTCATAAATAATGTGGATTTCCAGTAATGGAGCCTATACAAGGCCCCAGCAACCCAAACCTTCTTTGTCCTTCCTTCTTTGTGCCATACTGACGTATGGTAATATAGACCTACCCTTCATGTCCTCTTTTTTCTTGTCTTTGTAAGTCCCATTGGTCAAATCACAACACAGAGAAGGGACATTAAATGAATAATGAAGTCAGTGAATACACGGGTAGAAGTGCTGAGTCTAAGCACTCACTGATGGAAGTAACAGTGCACGGCTCTGCCTGGAGGACAGATTTGAAGATCCGGGCCCATCATCTCTTTACCAGTTTTCCCTCCTATGCAAAGTGAGCAAGAAGTGGGAAGAGGGGGCGGAAGGGCTGAGGAGCTGCCCCATCTAGCACAAACATAGGGTTTCATTATGGTAGGTTGTTATGCTGGTTACCTAAAAAGGCCTGCCTTGCAACCCAAATGAACACCGCTAGCATTTGCATTATACTCACTACATTACTGGACATCCTGAAGAACTGCTAAGGAATAAATAAATAAGAAAATAGAGTAATGACAATCTAATAAATTAGCAGACAGTTTCCCTGACAGTGACTGATTTCATAGACTATGTGATGTTAATTCGCTGCACAGCTATTGCTTTGGGAGGCACAAAACTGTACATCACTAGCATGCTTTCTCTCCCCTTTTTTATTCTTCAGGAGTTGGCTGACTTTGAATTGAAGACTGCAGAGTCACAGTGGCTGTGGATGTGCCCCCACAGAGTTTTTTTAATACACTTACTGAGAAAAGGTTCTTCAGATGTAACTTGTCTGTCAATTTTTCTCTAATTATTATTATTACTGCAATCTATGAATGATATCTATGAATTTCTGTGGATCTATGATAACTATGGATTTCTAGTTTTGGCATTAGAAACATGAATATTGCCTAATGCGCAATTCAGCTCCTCTGAAGCTGCTGAAGGGTTCCATGCTGGTTTGCAGGGACTGCGTGTACACAACACGTTTCAAATCGGCCCTTTGAATGGTTGGCAGTAGAGTTTTTTGTGATACTCTTTGTGTGAAATTGCCTTCCTGGTTTTGGTAAAACCTGACTGAAGTCAATAGAACTACTGCAGAGATGAATTTGGACCTTTGTATTTTGTTTATTCTAAAAAAGAAAAAAGAAAAAAATTGCCTTGGTGGAGTAAGAAAACATACATAGTATTTACCTGAAAGCTCTCAAAAGCTTTTTCATAAATACATGTTGTATTTCCATTCATGTAAATGTGTATTTGTATTTTTACAAAAAACCTACTTATTAGTAACACAGCTAAATAAGTGTTTTGGATGTGTAGTAGGAGTTTCTTAGTTCAAGCATGATTTACCTTATCGGCTATAATGACTACCAGGATAAACGCATATTTTGCTGTAACTAAAAATGCATATTATTAATATTTTTATAATAGTTTACATTTATATAGTGCCTTTCATCCAAAATACCATAGGGTATTATGTATGTGAATAATCCTATTGAACTGGTGTGAATAGTCCATTGAAACCAATGGGACTATTCACACAAGCAAGACTATTCACATGAATTAGATCTATAGAGTCTGGCCCTCATTCTATAATGTATTTTTTCTCCACAAAATTGACTCTCACCATACATGTTAGTTTTAAATAAATTAATTGAAGAGGAGATGAAATTGCAAATGCTGCTCCTTTGAATATATTTTCATAAATTCACATTTATGAATAAGGGTAGGAGGCCAAATAACTTAATATCTCTCTCTCTCGTATATTAACACATTAGTTTAATGCTGATATAAAAATGAAGATTTTTCATGTTTATGACTCATCCCAAAACAACCTCCTACAAATAAGGGGCTTAACCCTAGAAATTTTTACTTAAGGAAGCAGCTTTTAATCATGTTAAGAATCTTATTTCATTCAGTGGGATTACTTTCATGAGTTATGATTCCAGGATCAAGATTAAGGCCAGAAAAAACAGTGGCTAATATAATTGATTGCTTTTTGGTCAATATTATATAAACATTTTACACAGAAATGGCCACTTGAGGAGTCAGATTTGCATGACAAACACTTTTCAGTGCTACTTTTTATTTCAGTGTGTTAGAGATGCTCAGGAAGCAGACTTTTTGCAAGATTCAGGTTATATTATTTTTCTAGTTTACCAGCTCTAACTCAACAACATACCAGCAGTAGAATTCCTTGAGAGAATAATTTAATTTGGCATTATTCCTGGTGAAAGGATTCTTGCTCTACTCTGCATGACGTTGCTTGTTCCTGCCTTCTCAGCCCACCCTGGCCTATGTCCATGCAAGCAGTTGTGTAGCCATAAATTGATCATCTCAAGGACTGATCTGGCTGAAAACTAATCAACTATTTTTTGACCAATTTAGCTTTAACTCCTACTATTTGCCCAGCTGAAGTCTGTGACTGCATAAATAACTGTGCCAGCACCAGGGAGAGGGTGATGCTCCTTCTAAACAGTAAAATGGTGGAACCACTTCCTTCAGAATTGCCCATCATTGCCCAAAATGCATTAGTGTGCAAGGGCTGAGGTCACCAGGGACCTGATCATTGGATAGGCTTAACACTCAATGGTAGTTGGTTTTCCTTCAGGCAGAAACACTTAGGTGCTTTGGAAAGATATCCCAGCACACAGAGGTAGCAGTGGTGCTATTCAGGAGAAAATGGCAACATAAGGGTTGTGTGGGCTCTTGAAAGGCTCTTATCCACCCCTCTGTGCATAGGAGGCAGGATTAAAAAAGAATTTAAAAGACTCTCTGATAAAATGTGAAGATCAAAAAAGAGATGCAGCATGGTTCTTGATATCTGTATTGGGTTTGCATGGCCAGGTTTTGTAGCAGGAGAAGCTACAGGGGTGGCTTCTGTGAGAAGCTGCCCCCATGTCCGATAGAGCCAGTGCCAGCCGGCTCCAAGATGAACCCGCTGCTGGTCAAGGCTGAGCTCATCAGAGATGCTCATAGCGCCTCTGGGATAATGTGTTTAAGGAAGAGGGAAAGTTGCTGTGCAACTACAACTGCAGCCAGAGAGAGGAGTGAGAATATGTGAGAAACAGCTCAGCAGACACCAAGAGCAGTGAAGAAGGAGGGGCAGGAGGTGCTCCAGGCACCAGAGCAGAGGTTCCCCTGCAGCCCGTGGTGCAGCCCATGGTGAGGCAGCTGTGCCCCTGCAGCCCAGCGAGGACACCACACCGGAGGAGGTGGATGCCTCAAGGAAGGTGTGACCCTGTGGAGGGCCCATGCTGGAGCGGGTTTTTTGTCAGGACTGGTGACCCCACGAGGGACCCACACAGGAGCAGCCTGTTCCTGAAGGACTGCACCCCATGGGAAGGCCCCATGCTGGAGCAGTTCATGAAGTATGGCAGCCTGTGGGAAGGACTCATGTTGGAGAAGTTCATGGAGGACTGTCTCCTCCATGAGAGGAGGGTCCCCATGTCAGGGATCCCATGCTGGAGCAGGGAAAGAGTGTGAGGAGTCCTCCCCCTGAGGTGGAAGGAGCAGCAGAAACAACATGTGATGAACTGACCACAACCCCCATTTCTCATTGCCCTGTGCTGTGAGGGAGAAGGTAGAGAAAATTGGGAGTAAAGTTAAGCCAGGGAAGAAAGAAGGGTTGGGGAGAAGGTGTTTTAAGGTTTAGACTTTTATTTCTCATTGCCCTTCTCTGATTTGATTGGTAATAAATTAAATTTATTTCCCCAAGTTGAGTCTGTTTTGCCCATCGCAGTAATTGGTGAATGTTCTCTTCTATCCTTATCTCAACCCATGCGCCTTTTTTTGTATTTTCTCTACCCTGTCCAGTTGAGGAGGGGAGTGATACAGTGGCTTTGGTGGGCACCTGGCATTCAGTCAGGGACAACCCACCACAATAGCACAATGACTAAAAGAGTCACTGGGGATGCAAGAAACCTCCCTTCAGATCCCCATAGTGCCTGTTTTGGAGCATTGACCCCGCTTCTTTGACTCTTATACAAGGTGCAAGCACACTGGTGTAAGGAGCTAGACTCGTGCTTTTCTTACTTGCATTTACAGTGCAATATAAAGCAAAAGACCTCCCACAGGGATGCTAGAGGACACCTACCCCAGAAGACAGCACACTTTGGCAGATGGGGGACTCCCTTGCAGATGTGTGAGACCAGGGCTTATGTTCTTGTTCTAAAGCAGGCAGAGTGATGATGAGAAAAAAGAGACCCCCATTCACCTACAGGTCTGAGAATGAGGCAGGTCTGAGAATGAGCCCTAGATGAGGGTTTGCAGGAATGATCAGTGTGGGCTTGCTGATCTCCATATTACTAAGGTGTTAGGCACACAACAGGTCAGTAAGGTTAGCTTGGACTGTCACGTTGGCAGGTGTACTGACAATTCCTTGGTGTCTAAGGAAATGTAGGCACCTGAGGATTTAGTTGCTTCTGAGGACCTGTTTTTCCTACTACTGAAGTTAAGTACTTCAAGTGGCTAAAGCAATGCCTGAGTCCCTTTGCAGATTAGTCCTAAACTGTTAGAGAAAATGTAATTTATTTGATATATGTATCATATTCCAGATAGAGCTTCCTATGCCCTGACATAGATGTTGTATTACCCGACGTTGAAGAAAGGACACAGCCATAGGAAGAATATGAGGGCAAAAATTCACTTTTCAGTTTTGTATCTGTTATATGAGGTTGTTTATTAGTTCTGGATATTGCATGGCCAAAAAAAAGGCCTTATTCTCTCTCAAAAAGAAAAGATCCCCTCAAGAGCATTTATGAACCTCTGTTTGAAATTCTCATATGAAAATGTTGCAAATGATTTTTCAGCAAAATTTTTAAGAAAGCATATTTAATACTTTGTTTTCTTAAGTATTTATTTCAAATACTTCAGATTCACTGTGCTTTTAATACTAATGTCATACTTAAAATAAATCACAATGTGTACTTCCTGTGATCTTTTCAGAATGCAATAAAACAGATTGTTTTTAATGGCTGTTCCAGCAATGAAAAATATCTGTGTTAGGTGGAAACAACAAATTGATGCTTTTTCAATTCCTTTTAATGGCATGAGGATCTTTGCAACATGCTGTGAAAAATATTCTCTTAATGATAGGCCTGTGGCACAACTTAAGGAGTCATCAAGAAATAAATGCTCTGCTGTCTGGCTGGCAGCTTGGTGTCCCTTAATTGAAGTATTATAAGATTCTGTGCAGAGTAAAGCCTCCAGGGTTTTGTAGCTAAATGGCACGGACACCTCTGATGAGACATGCAGATGAAGATGTGTCAATACAATCTTCACCAATTTGCTGTAATAGCAGAGACTGATTAATTTTATAACCACGGGTGCTTCTATTAGCTAACCTAAGGAATGATTTAGACTTTATTAAGTGACTTATTTCTATCTTTTTCGAGAGACTTCTATAACATGGTTTATCTCCAAGTGCTAGACAGCAACACTTTTTCTAATAAGGTTTCTAAATTTATTATTTAAGGAGGGATCATGAGAGTGACTCAGTTACGTGCAGCTTAGTGGGGGCGAATCTTTGTGATCTGGCAAATCAACAGTACTTATGTTGGTGTTTCTCAAAAAAGAAAGTGTCTTGATATCCTATGCAACTGAGATGGCAGCTTCTATATACATTTTTAATGTATGAAAAGGGAAATTGAAGTAACTAAATCTAATTTTTTTTTTTTTTTTTTTTTGCTAGACTATAAAATTTTTAATATTTTATTGTAATCACTTATGGAATCTAACATGATTTGATTACCCATAATTAACCATCACTTTATATTTTAGGGCTTTCTTCAATAAAAGATGAATTATCACATGGACAATGCATTTTATGATTGCTCTGCACAGTGCTGGAACCCAGAATGACTTCGTACATTCTGGACACAGCAGACAGTTAGGAAAATGGACTTTCATGTCTGTAATGAAAAAACACAAATTGATCTCTGTAATTAGTTTCCTTACCTGTTCAGCAGGAAGACTGATAGCCATGTTTTTTCCATCACAGATGCCAGCGTGCCTTCCACTGCAGAAACTGTACATCCTGCATTGTACCCTACTGCTGCCTCCTGACATGGGACTGCACCCTTACTGCTGCAGAATGTTTTTCCATTGAGTGGAGACAAGCCTCCCTCCTTATTAATATGAAAGTTGTACTTATCAGAATACTGGAGATATACTGACCTTTTTATTTTTCTGTTGTTTTTTGCTTTGTTTAGTTTTTCCCAACTAGCCAGCTCTCATACAAAGTAATGAAGAATGTGCTGTTCACAAAAGCCAAGTCCACACATCACATTATAGCCATCATCATGGGTATAGAGTAAACCAATTCCAGACCATGGATCACAGTTTCACTCATACACAAATGGCAGTTACTCTTCACTCATTGTGGACACCAGATCTGGACACAATATAATTCAGTTTTGTGCTTGTTTATTTACAGTCTGATTCTGGGATGGACACTTACTGCATGAGCTCATCTGTTACAAGGTAGGAGAGCTGCACATACAATCTGAGGTTCATATTTTCCCCCCACCAGCAGAAATGTGAATGTGGGAGTGTGTTTCTTTGGATAAGAGCTTTTCTCTCCCTTCTCCACTCCCCTACTGTTTTTGTGTTTTGATTTTTTGTGTGTATGTGTGTATGATTCACCATTTTTATATATCCATTTCTCATTTGTGGCTGAATTCATAAACATATTTCAACATTTATTTGTTTGAAAATTGTTCTTACTTGTTTCATACAGTTTCTGCTCTTTGACTAACTGTTAAAATTATGAAACAGTAATTAAAAAATTCCTCAGTAGTGAACAATTTTCACTTGTTCTTATGCATATGTACAACTTACTTCAGTATCAAGATTCTCCAGAGTCACAGTACGTCAATACTTCATTCTTGCAGGCACCTGAAAGTTCAGCCTACAAAATTATGGAATCCCTACTTTTTTACTTGCCTGAGATCTTCTGAAGATCAAATTATTTCTAACTTTGCCTCTTGTAGAGTCCATACGTATTTTTCTCATATGTCTGGTGCATGCAGACATGTTCAAAGAAATCATTCTCCAAAGGTTTGTGGGAGCCAAAGGCAACTTGCTTGTGAAGAACAGAAACAGCATCCCTTTGGAATTCAGGCAAACATTGGTGATCACTTTTTATTACACGTGCCTTGCATTTTTTCTCTTTCCTACATCTGTAGGCTTTATTTTTTTCCCCTCTCCTAAATAGGTTTACTATCATCCCCACAATTTCCGAGTTGCAGGTCAGAACTGGAGCAGTGTAAGAAATCTGGATGCTTTATGTCAAGCAGGTACGTGCCAGCTATATTTAGACTGCTTCTCTCAGTAATTCAGGCTTGTTCATCCTGCAAAGATGAAGAATAGTGTTGCTAATTCAGGTTGCATTTGTGTTAAAGTGAGTAAGAACCTGCTCCGATGCTTACATTTCTCATTGAATGCTGCTGTGGCAGCTCCATGATATCCTACCTACCAATTAGTTTTGCCTTCAAGATCTTCACAGGGAAGTGAGACTGAGGCTTCTGAGAAAACTGTGGCATTTACTGAAGATCCATTCCCTTGTGCTTGAATTGGGAGCACAGAGACACTGATCGGGGGAGACATGGCTGAGAAATGTCTTTTAAAATTATATTTATACATGTGTATCTGTGTTTGTTTGCATTTACACAATCACCAGAAATATGCCTTAAAAAAAATTATGTATGGCTAGATCACTTTCCAAATTAGAACACAGGCTATTACTTCAGCTTATACTTGTAATTTAAGCAGTGCCCCTAGCATTCTGCCCTCTGCATCCTCATGGAGAGACAGGAAGGGGAGCTAAGCTCAGATAGGTTTGTTGGCACAATATTACCCTGTCCAACAAGGCTTCCTAACCCTTGAATTGGCGCTGCACCTAACACTGATTGAATCACTAAGCACTATTGATTTCAGCTTTCTAGAGAAGCCATTCATACAGCCTACAGTGTATAAAAGAGCTTCTATTCTCCTTGAAAATGATTTAATATAAATAACTAAAATAAATGTCAGTGGGAGATCTGTGAACTTATTAAGAAGAGGTAGACCTCTTGATGTGTTGCACATAGACTGAATGTGTATATGTATAGATTTAAATAATGATACATGTATTTTCAGTCCAAGTCTGGCACAGCAGCAGAATGGACCTCAGAGTGAGTGCAAATACACAGGACAAATTACATAATGTGCATCTGCATAGGGAAACCTGGAGCCCAGGCACACCGTGTCAATTAATCCTACCCCAGAGGCTCCTAAAGGTTGGAGAATGCATACTCATAAATGTGGTCTGTGTCCCCTGGTCACACCGGCAGTCACCAGAGACCCATTTGCACCTGCCTTGGTGAGATATTTTTGTGTCTTCAAGGGTGACCAGAGCAGGGGAACAAATACTGCCTTACAGCCAGAAAGCACCAACTTGCGTCCATCCTACTTGTCAACTGCATGGATATGCTGCTTTCTTTGGCCATTTAATTTGGTTACAGATTCCTAACAATCCGAGCAGATTTCCAGTCCACTCAAAAAAATTTTTACCCCTCTGTTCTCTTCTCACTGAAGTATGAGCATAAAACATGTTGGCAGATGTTGGGAAGGAGGGACCCTGTGCCTTCCCCAGCTTCCATCTCTGCCCACCTTGGGAAGAGGATGGTCATGACCGCGCAGCTCCTGCTCTGCGTCCACACGGGCTGGGAGGAAACAAAGAGGTCCTGCTTTGTGAAGAAGCAGTGCACTGCCCTGGATTTTTTCCCAGCATCTCCCAGTCTTTAAATAATCCTGTTTGTTTATGCTTTCTGGAGGTGAAGCAGAGAAAATACAGTAACACACCAGATCCAGGCATTTTGAGTTAACTGTGATGCATAGTCTGCTGCAGGGAGTAAAAATCTATCACCTCTGATAGACTCTAGGTTGGGCAGACACTGAGGCACAAAATCTAAAACTCCACACATGTGTGCACACACACACATAGTGCTCATACAGTATATACATTTATGCATTGCTTTAAATTATCATACTAACGTAGCATAACACTAAATTATAAACTGAGCCCTTTGCTCTGTTAGCTTTTGAAAAATAAAAGTAAAAAAAAAAAAACCCTTTCCTAAAAATGGACAAGATTTTTTATGTTACATGTTCTTAAGGCATGACAACCATCTAAAGAGCTATTTAGTATGTTACATGGTTTAATAAAAATAACTTGTCTGGCAATGTCTGAAAGCTTTTGCAGCTGCAGGGGTACTTCTTGGAAATAAATTTGTGTTTACACAGGTGCAGCCATATTTAACAAAATTTTTATATGCAATGCAAACAGCTGCCTGTCTGTTTTCTTTGGCAGAGCTCTTTCCAACTGAAATAATTTGTATCAAACATATCTCTCCGTGATACCTATATAAACAATAGACAAAATTCCTGTGAAAGGAAAAGTTTTTCAATAATTTATTTTTTAGATAAATTGGAAAGCAGAAGCAGCCTAATTAGAAAAGCCTGGCCCTTCATTAAATATTTTACATTTGAGAAGACTTGGGGAATCCACTGGGGAAGTATTAAGCACTCTGTAGGATAACTCAGAGAGTTTTATCAAGTTACAGTCAGACTGAAGGGTTCTATGATCAGTAAAAGATGCTTGGCAAATTGGATATTTTCCTTAACAGCAGCATGGTAGGTACTGAGGTACATTATATTATTCAACTTTTGCCATATTTTTATATAGAATGAAGTATTTGCCAAAATATTTAGCCATAAGTTAATTTTAATTTTTTGACTCTACTATAAATATTTTGTTATATTTTTTTCCATTATATGAAATTCTAGTTCATTCAGAAAATTATGAATTATAGAAACTTTAGTAACACTGCACTTTTCCAATTCTTTGCAGATATGCATCCTTTTAAAAGGCTGCCGTACTGCCAGCTTTCTTTCTTTCAGTCAAAGTTCAGTAGATGAAAAGTCTGTGGATTTTAAATCGCAGTCTGAAGTTTGGGTTTCATAAATACGTTCCTCAGCCTTCCCTGTTCCCAATCAAAAGAGCAAATAGGAAAGAAAGATTTCTCTACTTAATTCATCTTGATGTTCACAATTCCTTCCACTATTTGTACAAAGGTTTTCTGTTTAATTTTCAGGGGAAAAAAAAAATGTTAAAATTAATATTTGCTGCTGTTGATTCAAATTGTGTTTGAAGATTATTCTACACATGCACAAAATAGAGCTCTAACATTAAATATGGGTTTAATTATTTTAGCATTGATGAGGAATAATTTTCTGTCCACAGAGGAAGAGCAAACTCTCCAACAACATCATCTTCTCATGAATGGTTTTTTTTTCCTTTCTTCTGTAACCATGCAGTATAGCATGTGAACCCATGCATGTGATATGTTTGATTGGTCCTTTTACCTCATCAGAGACTGAAGTGGAAAAGGTAACAATGCTTCTGGCATCCTCACTACAACAGAAACCATGTGTCTGTATAAAGATTCTAATAAATTATGTATTTGTATAACTCCACTGACTTCAACAGAAGATCCAGTGGGCTTTGTGCTGCGCTTGCATTTGTGTGGAGCTGACACAGCTCCTGAGTGCTCAGAATGACAAATCTGTACTCTTGTTTGCCAGCATCGCTGCAGCTCTGTGGAAAGCCCTTCCACAAAATGCAGTTTTGTGTACCAGCATCATGGGGGCTTGTCATACCCTTTCCTAGGCAGTGGGCTGGAAGCATATTTTTAGTGAGGTGGATTGTTTGTTCCTTCCATGTGGTTTTGCCCCTCAGTATAAATACATTCCAATACAGTATAAATACTTTCCAATAAATGACCTTTTCTTAAGCCTATTCTGCATGACATATTCACATATCTCCACAAGATATATTTACACACACATATTATATCCCTATATAGAATGAGGCAGTACATTACCACTGACTGGAATTATGGTCACAGAAGAAGATTCTGTGTTTGTACATTTTCTATACTTTCTGAATTGTTCTAGCCTTCTGCTTGAACTTCAATCTGATGAGCTGAGAACCCAAAAGACATGTTAAAGTTGTGCTCTGTGTGTGTAAAGGCTGCTTTCCGTTTATATGACTGCATTAGCTGCGAGAAGGAGTTAGAAAATGAAAATTCTTTGTTGGGTATTTAGCTTCTCTTTCCCATCTAAATGACATTTAAAGCATCAACTATGGTGTGATTATTTGTTTCTAAGTTTAAGAGACATGCTTCTATCATCAGGCCTGCCTGCACATTTGGTAATTGTGTAAACTCTGTGGTTTCAGTAGGAATAGATTTTTACTAAGTGAATGAGGACTTCACATATCCCTTAAGCTTTTAAATTTTCAGACTGAAAGATTTCACTCCAGTGTTTTTAGTTGAACTGGACCCTAGGCTAAATTAGGAACAGTACTCACTGACAATCAAGGAGTCAGAAAATCCAGTACACAAGTTTGTGATAGCCATCTTTTACCTAATAAATGAACAATTAGATTAAAAGAGGGTATTACATTCAAGTGAAATTAAAAACATTAATAAAAAAGATTAATGAAAAATTTCGCCTTGGTGGAGAAAGTTTATTTACACATTAATTTGGGACTGTGTGCTCAAGAGCGATGATCTCACCAGATGTTACAACAGAAACAGACCTGAGCCTGGGGCAGCTAACCAAAAGTGTTGCAAATGGCACTCCTTTATTTCAGTAAGTACTAACCATGGTTCTTAGTGCTGCTGGAGACTTTTAAGCAAGTTGCCTAACTGACTGCTGGACCATGACACTTTTATAAACAACCCATTCCAGTATCTCTGTCAGATCCTAGCTTGCTTTCCACCAAGATTCCCTGTTACAATGCATGACCACCACCTCTCTGTTCAACCTCACAGTAAAAAATACTTACAGGAACATGTAATGGTGTAAAGCCTATGAAGATTTTAAGAACCTCCTAAACATAAAGGTACTTTACAGAAGCAATTATTGTTATTTTGGTAAGTAATCTCTTCAGTTACTTTAAATATACCTTATCTAAACCACTCTCATAAGACTTGTCTTCTTTCCTGTATGGACTGTTATTTTAATAGGCTGTCTTTATGGGGTATAGCCCAGGTTTATGTAGGGACCCTAAATGTTGAACTGAAATGCTACAGAAGCCGTATCCTTAGTCTTGAATCTGACTACAAGGAAACATGATGAAGCTGAAGATGTACTTTAAAGGGATAGCCAAGTTCTTGTTTAAGTCACGCAGACTCTGATAAAATCATGTCTTTGACATAGATATGTCTGATGAAGACTTACTCCCGGGATCCTCCCACTGAAAGGAATTCTAAGGCAACCACCATGAAAATAAAGAATAATACCTGTAGTCAGTAATACTGACTACAAGTTTAGCAAGGCTGAGATAATATGCAGATACATTAAATCAGGCAGTAATATTAAAAACATTATACTAAAAGCTATCTCAAACCCATCAGATAACTATGTTAAAGATTAATATGAATACAACTATGAAGCTTAACTGCATTCTTTGGTATAAACTGTATCTTGAATTATGTGTCCAGAACAAAGACCTGTACTGCCCTATAGTGGGCGATGAATGAGAGAGGCCTTATTCATTCCTTCATCATTAGTTTATAAATCACCCTTCTTCCCTTTCATGCTTTCCTCTTACTTCCTTTCCTTGAAGGTCCAGCATTAATTTAGGTTGTTCTGCTGTGTGACTGCCCTGAGAAACTTCATGTATGTTTGTGCATTAGCACCTAGGGCAGACATTCCTGGCGGAGCAGCCCGGACGGTATTCCTGGGACACATAGTTCCTTTACAGGTAATGGTTCATCCTGATGCAGTCAATAATAGTGTCATTCATTTGCAAACACAAGCAAGTGTTGTTAGCCTGGGTGCATAAACTTGAGGTTAAGTCACTGGGAATTAATCCTCCCACAATAATGTAGTGAAGCAGTGGTGCAAATATATTATTGCATCCTTCAGATTAATCAATACACAGTAAAATTCTGTTGCTTGTGATAATGCTACCTGAAATAGATTATCATACAGATACTAGGAAATAATATGGGCCGAGGACTATTTTCTAGTTTTCAAAGTGGCACATCTCATATCCATATCATTAAATTTAATTCACATCTCCTTCTATTCCCCCAAAAATAAAACAAGTGATTTTGTCCTACATAATCCCTACGGGGAGCAATTCTAGTCCAGTTCAGTCTCCTTCAGTACACCTGTGTATTAGCTGCTGACTGGTATGTGACAAAGCTGGACTGGAGAGTGTGCTAATAATAAATAGTATGGATAGCCCTAGTCGTAATTATGCCATGGCCATATTTTGCCATGGTGACCCTGTTCCTGGCACTGTGCTTCATCAGCTCAAAGGCATCTTGAAGGTAGTGGAATATTTTAATTTTGCTTCAGCTAAGGACTTAAATAAATCCTATAATTCTCCGTGCTTTCAAGCAAAAGTGCTTAGTTCCCAGCAGACTCCAAAGGAGTTTGGTGATTTTCAGAAGAATCTTATATCATAACGTAAAGTCAATTTAGAAGTAATAATAAATTGGAATTTTTTATTAAATGTGCTTTAAAAAAGTACTGACCAAGAAGATGCTAGTTTTTTATGTTTCATTCCTGGCTGCCTCTCAAAAAAGTGAGAGACAGAAAAATCTACCACCTTTTTATTAATCATCTCTGGAATTTTTTTTAGGGTGAGAATAAAGATTTCTATTCAGTACATGGCAACATCTCAAGTTCATGATGGTGATTAAAAAAAGATCTATATCCTACAACTTGAATCTGAAGTCCTGAAAAGAAAAAAAAAACTTTGATAGTGAAGATAAACTCTGTTTACTAAAAATACAGTCTCACCGGTCAAGTGCTGCTTGGTTGTACAAAGCTCTTGAGAAATCTGCCATCCTTCATTCCTGGAGGCGTTCAAAGCTGTTCTCCAGGGCACAGAATTTATTTGGCTTTGTAATCATCAGGTGCTTGAGTAAAAGCATTCAAGGGGCATTTGACCGTATTTTGTCCTTACCCTGGACGGAGTTACATAGCTAGATAGCAGACACAACTCTCTCAGCACTGCAGTCTATTGACTTCAGACCACAAGCTGTAACTGCAGTTATAAACCTCTGTTGCCACCATCTTTCATTATGTAACCCAAGTTATAATATTATTGTGTCCCCAGTCTGCCTGTGATCACCATGCCACTTCATTGTTCTGGCCTTTTCTGTTTAAAACAGATGTTTAAAAACATTTGAATAAGATATTTTAGTTTTTAGACTTCTTGTCATCATCCTGCAAATTTACAACAGTCAGCAATGTAAACATGTACTTGACAAACTCCAGAAGCTTGTAGACTTCAGAGTTCATCCACTCATTTCAGTGAGACAGATGTTTCATTTTAATACTCTTCATACTATAGATTAGGATTATGTTTTTTTTTTTTTTTTTTTTTTTTTTTTTTTTTTTTTTTTTGAAAAGGGAATAAACCTGACATGCTACTAATGTCATTTCACACTGTGGGCCAGATGGCGAAAAATGCAAAGGCTGCAACTCTGTTTATGTATGGGGAAAAAAGGAATTCTGTTCCTGAAAGACTTTCAACTCAATCATTTGTTACTTTAAACTAAACACTAGATGATGAATAAAGCAGGACTATCTGAACTTCAAAAAGGTCCTTGAGATTAAGTGCTTAACAATGTAATGCATCTGGAGGAAGAGTATTACATTATTGCTGCTTGCTGTGTTGGAAAGATGTTGGGAACATTTTCCCTATAGTGGCTGCCTAAGAGCAGGGTGCTTCAAGACAACATTTGGCAGTGCCTTGAAAATTTCTGGAGATATAAATCATATTTCCATCACTTTTTTAATTATTACTGGTGAAAGACTGTACTTGAGCAGAGGACTGGCTGACTGACTGTGCTAAAATAGCTTGCTTTATCTGTCATTTCAAAGCAACAAAATAGTACTTTTACCAAGAATTGTGTTAAATGTTTGCAAAGAAATTAAACATTATTCCAGGTAACTTCAATTTATACTCTGAAATTTAGGAAGTGGAATATTTTCACTTCTCTCCTCCCCAACAGGTTTATATTGATTTGCAGATTATCACAGAATTCATCTAAAATTTGTGATTTTACATGATTTTTAGAGAAAGCCTGAGGAAACTTTAACTGTGCTTTTATGTCATTATTCATAAAGCAAATGTTCCAGAAGATATTTCAATTTGGGGATCAAACAGTTTCACTTTGTTTTTTCCCCCAGTTCTGTAGTATAGTTGTAGTACATCTTGGATGTTGTGGTCCAGTTGTCTCGTTCTGGTGTGTGGGAGGACAGGGTCGTGTTTTCCATGAAATACCATCACTCTGCAAGAATAGAAGTGGTTCATATGCATTGCTGGAGACTCCAGTTTGCTGGAGAAAGTCAACCCTGAGATGATGAAAGGAAGATCAGAAAGAAAGCAAATCCCAGGTAGCAGTGCAGCATCATATTCAACTAAGTCTTTGCATTTAGGACAAAGTATTTCAGTTTGTGATTTTTTATTAAAATAGTGGTGTGTGTAGGGTTGGGCTTTTACTTTTTAAATGGGAATTTTACTTCCCTGGCTAGGTCCAGTAATTTACAAGAGAATGTGTGAGTAAAGATTGGACTAAGTAAGAGAAAATATTTTGTTCCTCTGTTTCATGAGGTTTTTTTCATGAGTTTCCCTGTGATCATGGCATGATAGCTGCTGCATGACACCAAACTGTGTCTGGAAGAAGAAACTCCTATGTAGCTTTCCTCAAATGAGTTATGTCAGATTTGTAGAGGAAGGAATTAACTATGTAAAGAAGGGGAACAACCTTTTGAGATGAAAATTGTTTGGATGAATCCAAGAAAAACTCAAATAGAAAATCATTGACCATCCTGCGACCTCACCAAAATTGCTTCCTTCGCTCTTGGCTGAACACAGTGATGATATATCACAATATGCATGAGTATCTGCCTGGATTTGTTAGTATATTAGGCCCTAGTTAAGACTGAAAGGCAAAGATAGGACATGCACAGGCTACATCTTTCCCTGAAACATTTTCTGATGCTGTAAGAACTACCCACATGAGTATTCTCCAGCATCAAAGTGATCAGGAATAAAAAGGAAATGCATAAATTCTTAACAGTATTTTTTTACAGTTCTACTGAGTACAAAGGTAGCATCAAAGGAAATTAGTATAAATCTTTGGCTAGATCAGGTAAATACATGCATTAAATGTGAAACAACATCAGGTATGTGTTGACGAGATTTCAGTTTAGGATATTATCAAATAATAGAAATTGTTCCTATTGTGGATGTAGTCTTAAAGGTCATGGTCATAATAAGAAAACACTCCTATTACTTAAGGAAACTATTATGTCCAGACATTAATATCTAAGAGATCCAAAGTAAAAAAACATTTTAATACTGCTTATATTTTTGTCATTCAAAGTGCAGCTTAAAGGTTTTAATTACGATGTGGACCAGGAGTAAACAAGGACTGAAAGCTCTGATCTTTGGATGCCTGAACTGTTTGAATGTATCTGAATCTAACTCATCCCCATACATTTTTGATTCTTGGCCAAATCCAATTTAAAAAAGGGACTTACTTATCATTTTAGATACAACTGAACTTTTCATGTGAGTGACTGACCTCACAAATTTTCCAGAATTCACACTGCTAGAAATTTCTGAAGAATAAATTATCACAAAAGTTTTCTCCTACTGCAAGTTAACAAATCCTAATATAGACTCTAACATTGTTATAGCCTCCAGTCTACACCCAAACTTCAGTCTACACTGAAGATTCAAGATTAAAGTATGTGCTGAACTAAGCGTGGCTAAAATTTTTGAAATGTCTGAAATACATTTTGGAATAAATCTACTGTCAATCATATTTTGGTCTTTTACATTAAGTCTATCAAAACTGAAATGGACATATTTTGATACATAGAGACTCCCTTAACAGAAACAATACTCTGCAGTGTGAGACTAGGAAAGTCTTATAAAATCTCTCTGTGTCACTTAATTAAAATATGATGGGCAGAAGGGATAATAGGTTGTTTCTCAAATTTTAATGAATTTTATCATCATAATGATGATTACCAAATGTCTATATTTGCAAAAGAACAGCAGTTCATAAATATCAAATTTGTGCTATTATTAACATGCAGAATGTGCCAGTTTTTATCAATATAGGAATCTGGTAATTATCACTGAAGCTATTCATTAAAATTAAGAAGTAACTAAATAAGGAATAGGAATGCCACTTATTTCTTAACATACGAAGAGCAGAAATATCTAACTATTATCCTTTTCAGGCATCTGACACCGTGACAATGGAATAGAAGGTTGTCACGGTATAATAGTCCCCAGCTGCTGGATGGATGTGAGCTGAAACTGAGGCATTTATCAAAAATAAACACTGGGGGAAGCTGGGAGACATCGATCCTTGGACAACACTCTTTTAAATCAGTGGTATTTCTGTTCCAGCGAGTGACTGATGGGTATGCAACCACCCTGTCTGACGGGTGTCGGTGTGACACAATGGTCCTGCTTGCCGCACTGTGGGGAGACCTGTGGTGAGTGGTCAGGGAGAACAGGTGCTCTCACAGAGTGCCCAGTCAGAGGGAGCTTCTGGGGGGGCTCTGTGAGGTGCCATGTCACCCCTCCATCACCCTCTGCCCTGATCCCAGCCTCTGGGTGGTGATCTCGAGCCCTGTTGCTTATCTGACTGCCAAAGCTGGGGACAGAGGGGCCAAGTACAGATTACCCAGTGGTGGAGGGGTGAGGGGGGGGGCTTCGCATTTGCATCCTACCGCCGCCCTGGGTACACTCATGGCTGAGAACTCAGCACAGCTCCCCAAGAGATGGCACCGGACAGGGAGGTCAGTGCCTCGCCCCTGGTGTGGACCCATGTTCTCCTCAAGCATCACAGACCCCTTGGAAGATTGTGCATAACAAGGACAACACACATGAGCGTGAGAGGCTTGATGGGTAAGGCACGGAACTGCCACAAGGCACCTCTAGTTTCTCCACCATTCCATTGGAAAAAATGGATGGGAGGGTGAAAAGCAACCAGGAGGAGGTCTGGTGCTGGAGGTCATCAGCAAAGGAGGCAATCAGGGAGCAGTGGAGGCTTGGAGAGGGAAAAGGGGCCATGCTTTCTGTTGCCACGGTGACGCTCTGGTGGAGCCAGAGCTGGGCAGAAGAATCTGATGCTCTAGCAGGAGGCACACTCGCACAGCACACCTGTACAGCCGAGTGGGTGGTTAGTGCACACCTCCATGCAAGCAGCCGTGGGTTTCCCTGTGTAGTACTCACTGCGAGCCAAATAAGGTCTGAGGCGTGCGAACAGGTGTCACTGGAAAGGACTGTCGTCATGCTTATGAAGACATTAGCACTAGCCTGGAAGCCTCATCTGCACTGGACAGTAAAGATTTTGAAGAGGACCCAGACTTTCAAGGCAGTGAAGGAGGAGGTAGAAGGTACATTTTTTCTGAGGCAAATACCAGTTACCTCTGTTTCGTAAAGGGCTTTCAGCTCTCCTGGCATTGTGTTATACATCTTCAGCCTCACTCACTGCCCCCTCCTGTGTAAAATTTACACAAGCATTGAAAGATTGTGGAATACCCAAGGAAATCATTTTTCAGTCGATTGAGTTCTTAATGGAAAAACCTCCCTGAATGCTATCTTACAAATTAGAAGATCCCCTGCTTTCTAAATAGTTCAATTGAAATCAGCTTTTGTATTTATCCTTCAGGTCATTCAGGCTCAAATGTTGTTAGCTCTGAGTCAAAAAGTCAGATTTTTAAAGGGAAAATGTCAAGTCCTTTTAGGCTTCAACTGACCTTTTAAACCAGATTAGGGATTTGAAGCATTACACATGGATTTCTACATTTTATATCACAGTATTTAACAAATGATCAAATACAACTCCCAAGAATACTATTTTTACAAGCTTGACATTTCAGGCCTTAAAGGATGTTGCTGGTCTTTCTTTTACATAAAATTACCCTGGAGAAATTCAGCCTGTTTTCTGGTCTTCCATTTCTCTTTCATAAGAGAGGAAGTTCTGTGCATTTTATTTCATGCTGTTGTTCTCTCTCTGGCATTGCAAGCAGCAAAATATGATGAAATCCTTGAGATATGCTCAAAGTGATTGCTACAATAAATTCACTCAGTGGGTGTCACATACAGTTAGAGTACAACTCAGGCAGTTATAGATGCCAACAGGGCCCTAGGAATAGATCTGACCTTACTTTCGTGCCTGGACTATCAGATAATGCCACTAAAAATGCACTAAATCTTCCTAGAAGGAGATAATAGAAATCCTCATTTGGTTCCAAGCGCTTCCCTCGTACAGGTAAGACAAAGAAACTGGATGGCAGAGTGTGATTGTGAATGTGTGAGAGGACACTCATGAGCTGAAGGAGCAAGCTCGGTCCAAGGCCCAGACCTTGCAGACACAGCGGGAGGAAGAGGAGGAATCCCATTCTCAGCTACTCTGGTCTATAATAGGCCTCTGACAGAGTCTTAAATCCTGTGAGCTGGACAGTCAGGGTCATTTGGTACTGCTATATGATGATACTTATGGAGAAGATAGAGACAAGGTACATTTCCTTCATGTGGGCTGTCAAGGGAGGGAGATCCTAGTTCAGGGGTATCACACCAGAGGGCTCAGCTCTGCCTTGGTTCAGCCCTTCTCCTGTCTTCTGAGGTTGGCCCGTTAGCGTTAATCATGATGCTAGAGTTTGTAGTTGGACCATTTCTCTGATCATAGCTGGAGAGAGACCAGCAAGTGATTTCACACGGACCAAGTAGGCATCAGATAGCAATGGCATTCACGTTTAAAAGGCTCTGCATTAAACCACCTGACAGAACAACCAGCTCCTTATAAGTCTGTAGTGGGGACATGGTTTGTCATTTGGGCACATGTTTTTTCCATACTAGACCAAGACCTACGGGTTCCCTGACAAGTTTTCCTGATAATCCCTAAATCATCCCTGAAGTCAGTATTATTGTGGAACATAGAGGCTCTCTCAAGGCTTTGCACATAATACCATTTTTGTTCAAGGTCTGTCCCCAGTGACTTGACTTCAACATAGACAAACACAATGCAACATTCTGCTACACACTGTGATCCAAAGAGGTGGAAGCACAAGACACTGTTACCAGTCAAGCATTTTCCATCCTTTGATAAACTAAAGGTATTAAAAGGGCAATTTTTTAGAAAAAGAGAAGAGACTGCCTTCAAGTTGCAGCCTTCTGTTGGTAGCATTTAACACAAGTGGGTTTGTATTTTATTTGCCTAACAGGCACACCACAATACCTTTATGTGGATAAATAGAGGCTTGCAACATCTATACATTTTAAGTAAGTATAGAGTTTACCTTTTGAAACAGAATTTTGAAGTTTCTATTGCACAAGTTATGGTTGTGTTGGAAGGGACTGAAGTTGAACATCTTATTATAGCCAGAAATGTTTCTGACTTTGAGTCACTTCTGGTAATTGGTAACTATAAAGTAAACATCATTCTCTGCATAGAACAAGTGTATACCTCTGTATACACTTTGATAATTTCTGCATCGTGACACTAGTACTGTCATTACAGGATCAGAATAATTCACTTTTCCCAAGTCCTACATCTGAAGGGAAAAATATAAAACAAGCAATCAGCAGCTCTGTGACTGGCATATAAAACCATTGTAGTCTGAAGTGAAGATATCAGAATTGGTTAGACCAATTATTTACATTCCTTAGTGTTAGTTTTGCTGTTGATTTCACTATTTTCAGATCTTACTGATTGGCTTAGAAGTTCTAAGTTATTAAAAATAATATTTATAACACAGAAAAAAAGCATTTGTTGCTTATAGCCAGATGTAGAAAGACATGACAACACCTAATGCTAAAATTACCAAATACATCTGACAGATGTCATCTTTGTGATGCTCTTTAAAGAAAAAAACAAAAACAAAAACAAAACAAACAACAAACAGATATGCATCTGGTTTAAAAATCTTTGTCAGATTTTATCAAAATCATTTACCTATCACCATATATTTGTTTCTCATAATGGAAAATACCTGTAGTATGACAAGAAGATAAGGTTAATCTGAAACAAATCAACATGATAGTTTTCCATTACTGGATCTCAAACATGCTTGTAAACAGGGGATGACACAGAGTAACAATGCTGCTGCTGTTACACAAACAGGCATCCACAGAACAAAGTATTTTGAAATAAATATTTCTTCTTATTTGGCAACATTATATCTTGAAAATTAGGCTATCCTGTTAAAGCTCAGGAAGGCAAGCCCTTTTGAAATTACATGTTCTTTTTGAAGCTTCCACTTTGCTCGAGTTTATCTCCTTTCCTGCCACACAAATGAGTTTTTCATTGCTTTGGTCATTATTAGAAAGGCAGAATTAAGAAAAGCTTGCCAAAACCATTTGGATTCATTCTGCACTCCAGTGTTAATGGGGACTACTTGCTTTCTGATACAACACTTAGATCTACTTAATTTGTAAATTTTATAGGACACAACTTCTGGTCATCTGTTATTTCTTTGGAAGCAATTATACATGGAGCCTTGTTGGACCCTCTATGTGACTATAGGCACTTTTGTTTATGCCAGCCAGCTCTGTGCATTAACAATTAGATGTTCGTCTGAGTTGCACTGAAATGCTCACAAGAAAAAGCTCCTAAAAAAAAAGGATATTGCCCCCATAGCTCCCATTCAGAGTGTTCTGGACTTCCTTTCTCCATTAACCAGATGTGTCAAGGAAACACCACCACAAAACTGAAATGGCTAGTTACTAATGCTAACTTAATGGATATAGCATTGCACTTTATCTCCAATTTGGGGAACATCCTGTCACAACAGAGTTCTGTAGTAGGCGACAAGAGTCTATGAATTTTGCAATGCCGAAGGGGCATAATTTTGTTAGAATTACCAAGCAGGAACAGAGTCAACTGAAAACACTAAGTCTAGGAAGGAGAAGAAAGTCTGATAATATTAAAACCCCTACAGTTTTGGAAATTATCTCTTGTTTGCCTTTAAAAAACCACAAAAACCTCACCTCCTGTTTCAGAGAATCTGTCTTCTCTCTTAAGTGTGCTGCAGGAATAGTTTTCAGCAAGTTACTCTACGAACATGACTAGCAAGGAACTCAGGTGGGTTTCTAAAGCAAATGTATCACTGAACTGTGCTGGTGGAACTTCTGGTAGAGCTACTGGTAACCAGCAGGCCATGGTCCTGTCTTTATAATGCAAGTGGGTGTGATGAAGAAGTTCCTGAACTATTGCCAGATGCAATGGAGGTCTGGCACCATGCCAGTGTGCCCAAGCCAACCATGGGATGACATTTCTGATTTGTTATCTCAGCTGGTATCTGTGCGGACTGTTCAGTAGCAGCATGGACCAGACTGCTAGGGTGTCTCTAGCACAGTGCCCCTTTCAGTCTGTGACATACTCATATTTAACAGTATTGTTCAACAGTTCACACTTGCTGCCTCCCCTTTTTTCTGATTACCTTAGTCTGAGAAGAAGTAAGTTCTTCTGCACCTGCTCCTGCACCAAGATCATCAGCAGAAGCAGCCCCAGTGTTGTGTTCTGCATCCATCCTGGCCTCTGCCTGGGAACAGTCCACTGGCATAACAAATGGGGCTTGGGGGGCAGGTAAATGCTCAGGATTTTTAGGCAGACGAGAGAGAGAGAGAGAGGTAAGGTACATATAAAATCAGAATTATTTCCTTTTCTAGCCCAGAGGATGTTCCCAGGACCTTACATCAGCAGAAAGGCAGATGTCATATTTTCAGAAGCACATGGCTGCCTCACTCCCATTTATCATCTGCCTTTGCCAGACTAAATTAGCTAGAACAGAAAGATCTGGCAACTGTTCTCTGGAGTTCATGTTGGTTTACCACCACATGGACTCAGTTTTCTCATCACCCTGCACGTGCTTTCTCCCTTCTAATTTACTCCTTTTTCTGGTCACCCACTTTTCCTTTACCTCATGCTAAAGCAGCCATTTCCTTCCCCCAAGCTCCTGCTCAAGCCACACACCTGTTAGCAGCTCAGTGCTTCATTTCTGTGTCTGAGGTCTGTGCTAAGATTCCCCCACCATCCACGGTTTTGAACATAAAACCTTTTGTTTGCCTGAGAACACTTTCTCTTGCAAAAAAAAAAAAAAAAAAAAAAAAAAAAAAAGGCTTTTCTTTGCTAACTGTTACTTTACATTTATATTGGGTCTATCTTCTCAGAGCACCCCAAAGCACTTTACATACTCTATGCAGGAATCAGTGGAGGGTGACTGCATTGGGGCTCTCTTGTTATTTCATTATTCTTAGTTACAGCAGTCAGTGTCATGGAAGCTGACTTGGTGACTGACAAGGTTAATTCTGCTTTGCGTAATTCATTCCAGCAGAAAAGCCATGAGAAAGTACAGTTTAAGTGCATAGCGTTTTAGAGGGAATATCAAGCACACTTCCTACACTGTTTTAATCTTGCTCTAAGGGAATATATGAGAAGCATAGTTGATAGGAAAGAGTATTTACATAATTTAGATTACTCCAGAGCATTTTATTATAATACCTAGAAAGAGTGGAAAGAACAAGCATTTTGGATCTAGCTGTCTGGACATCAGAACCATCCTTAGCCAATGAAAATCAACCCTTTCAGAAGAGAATGAGACTAGGTGTGCTGGTTTAATCCCTGCCGGGACCAGAGACCACATTGCCGTTGCCCCTCCCCCACGCTCAGCCGGTTGGGCTGGCAGTGAGGCACAAACCTCGGGTTAAAATAAGAAGAAATTTAATACAACAGTGTGATAAACAATCTGAACAACAACAGTAGCAATGATAGCAAAAATAAACAGCAATAACAGTAAGACAGAAGATATACAGAGAAATACTGCAAATGGTTATGGAACAAGCCCGCTGTGAGCTCCCCGCGGCCAAAGCCACCAAAGAAAAAGTTCCCACGCTCCCACACCCGGACCTGACATCAGCATGGTATGAATAACCCGGCTGGAGTTCCCTTCCCCCTTCTCTGCTGGGGAAACTTAACCCTATCCTAGCTGAACCAGGACACTAGGGTTTGGGTAGAATGCATCAAAAGGAAATTCTATTTTACATTTCAAAGGACATGCCTCTACCTACTACATTTCAGCCTTTTAATAAAAAAGTCACCAACATGGGATGCAAAATTAGATACTACTAGTATTGCTTAATCAAAAAGCACATACTGGTATAACTGTCATCATACAAGTACAAAATATAGTCACGTGTTTGAAAGCTTTACAACCTTGCAACAACAGTGATTTCCCTGTTTATGTCACAACAGAGAAAGAAGTACGATCGTATTTACACTTAAGAGATCAATATTTCACAGCAGCTAAGGAATAGAGAAATACAGCATTCCATTTCATAGGCCAATTCCTTAATGCAATATGGTATAATAACTCTTTTGAAGGTAACTTGTGAAAGGGTAGAACACAACTGATATTAGTGAAATTCCATGTGGAAAATGATGACAGAGCAATCACCAGCTATAGTGAATATTTGCATTGTACATTCATCATGTGCTTCCAGTCGACTGACCCACTGACTTCTTATGACTCTATAAAAGGACTTGGGTTTTGGCCAATGCACTACATTTTCCTTATTGGTCCCTATAATACAGTGTATCCATCCATCCTACCTTGGGGACTTACAAATGTACAGCAGACACTAATGGGTACCTGTTTAGCACAATCAGTGCTGCTGTCCTCACGCTCCCCTCTTACTGGTTAGCATGTGAGACACCTCCTTGTGTGTACTTCCACTTAGTCACAAGTGTCACAAGACAGATGATCACAGAAGAGCTCCAGATTGAAAATGCTGAGGTATATTGCATGGCACTGATATTTTGTGGGAGGTGACTGAGTCTATCTTAACAGTTTCTGCCTATAGTTATGCTCAGTTGAACCCATTACTGCTAACGATGATTGCAAGTTCACTAAGACCCACACCTCAGATACCTGAGCATATCAAGATCTAACTAGTGACTTTGACAGGAAAAATGATGCCATGCTCTTTCCTGTTGGCTAAAAATCTCTTCACCAGCAGGCACCTGAAATCCCTTTTAAAAAGCCTTATTCCCTATACAAACAAGCAATGAAGGCTGTGTTTGTAATACCTGAAAGAGATCTCTACCTGTCTGTCATGGTCTCCTGATGATGTCCCAGTTGCCCTTGTCTAGAAGAAAAACTAATTCTTAACTCTTCATAGATGGTTACTGTGTCTGAAAACAGATCACTATATACAAACAAACAAACAAACAAACAACTATTATTTTTTCTAGCTAGTAAGTCACTGGAAAGAAAATTAATAGAAGGCATGTTTGTGTAATCTCATGATTTGGTCTGTACTTGTAAGGGGATCATTAGACAACTGTTCCACACTTGATATGGATTAGAATACAGTTATTTCTTTATCCAACACTCCTGCCTGCTTCAGCAGCTCATCAATAACACTGTCAGAGATAGATAAACTCAAGGTCATTAATTCTGATAACTTTATTTTTCTGAATCTGAACTTTATTCTGACTAGAATATCCCTATGTTGCTAAAGCATTTCAGAAAACCAAAACCAAAACCAATATTTGATAAAAATACAATGGATCTCCTTTTCTATGTCATCCTCTTCAATGATTGCAGTACAGAGACAGAAAAAGTATATGCCATCATGGCATGAGCAATTCTTTTAAGTATTCACAAGGTCATTGATTTTTATTTCACTAAGGTTCTTCAAGAATTCAGCAAAGATTTTTCAAAGACAGTGTTTCAGTATTCTTCAAAAAACCCACAAAACTGACTGGATAAATGTATCCACATTCTCCTTTAACCAGTTTAAAGAGCTTTTATTATCTTTCTGTGTCCAGAGTGAAACTTTGTAAAGTTGAATACATAGAATTATAGAATTAGACCTGACCTTTTGCAACACAAGAATTCTAAAATGAACACTGTTTGTTCACATTAAATTCCCACAGCAAAAAGTGAAGTATGAAGATAGCAAGGAACTTCAGGCACCAAGGAGGCCTTCAGGCAATGGCATTTTCATTTGGAAGGTGAACAACGTATGATACAGGTCTTCATAAGGCTTAAGAATATCAAAAACCTCTAGAAAGCCTTGATGTTACACCAAACTCAAGGATCCTCTTTCTCTTCTAGGTTCAGTTTCACAGTAAATGAAACTACTGGTCCAAGAACCATAGTCTCAGTGCAGTGTTCTATGAGTATGAAAATCTTCACCCAGAAAGCACCTTTCAACAGCTTGTAATTATCTTATGACCCTTCAATTTTATCAATGTCTCTATGATCTGTAACGTAATATCTAATATTAATATCATGCCAAAATCTGTCTTCCATTGAAACAAAATGTGCCAAGTCTAGTCTTCAATATTTCAGATCAAGAATGGGCTTCCATTCTTCAAAAATTTACACTTGGAACAACTTACCCCACTGGGCTACTAAGACCACTCCACAATCCTCTGAGAAACAATCGCCTTGGACATTTTGAACATATGAGCACCTATCTCTTCAGATCACATTTTAAAACTTTACAGACTGTGTGCCAGTGGCGTTGGTGATTAAAAATCTCACGTGACATCTCATTTCTGGCAGGCAGAGAGTGATGGAGATGAGTCAGCCCATGGCTCCAGCCCTGCCTGGGACCCTGTTTCCTATTACATGGCAAGTGCATATCTGTTCTCATGGGAGAGGCCGAGGGACCTCGTGGGACATAGAGCAACCAGGAATGAGTTGCCACTGCTGGAGTAATTCCTCCAGTCAGCAACTTACTCTCTGTCCTGTGCTGAAGAGCGTCTGGGAAAGTAGAAGATAAAAGTAAAAGGTCACATGTGCTCTGCATGTGCAGGACATCTGGTCCTTCCCAGAGGATGTGCCACCACATACCGCCCTTCGGCAGCAACTGGAGAGAGCTGTGTGGCCCACCCAGTGGGGAAGGTTGGGCACCCCTGGTCGGGAGCAGTCATTTTAAACAGCAATTAGGGAAACATTTGGCTTTCAAGTATTCAGATCACTTGCCCTTGCAACACAGCTTCAGGCCCTTTTCCCTCGCCTTCAATTACTTTCATGTAGCTTTACCCCTGTTGCATCCTTTCGTCCACAGAGCAGCTCCTCCGCCTTTACCTTATACCCATGGGGGCTGCACTTGGAGCCACAGCCCACCCCAGCTTGGACCTGTTAACTGAAGGCAAAGGGATGCCCGCGCCACATCGGCAGGGGAAAGCTTTGTTGTACTGCCCTCTCTGACTAATTGGCTCTCTGAGACCTGATATTCTCCAGGACTTTTTTGCACAAAGAGCCAGGGAAACTTAGGGGGACAGAAGAAGCCTCGGGGTGAAATGCTTATTCTATTGAAGTAAGATGCAAAACTCCCTTTGACTTCAATGGGGTCAAAGTTTTTACCCTGTAGCTTTAATTAGCTTGCATTGTTGTAATTGTCCTGTTTAGCTACATGTGGAATGTATAGTATGTTCAATAGTGATGTATACATAAATGATTTAAGAGGAGGATATTAAAGCAATGAGTGCATTTAAATGGCATGAAGTTGCAGAGGCAGGGTTGTTTAAACACTCCCTATTCCATGCTTTATAATGAAACTGAAATCTGTGTGAAGCCCCTGTAATTTAACAAAACGAACTGGCTCCTCCAGAAACAAGTGTCTGTGAACCACTGAGAAAAATGTCACAGAAAAATGATCTGACAGAAAAACCCTATAAAGTGAGCCCATTTTCAAATCATTCAGAGTGTCCTTTCTAACAAAGGCCTGAAGTTTTCATATGGATTTATGGGTTTTAAGCAGGATGAAATAGCTGCCCTGTCAGGGAGAGGAAGGAAGAAAAATCTTAACCCCCCTGCAAAGGGGAAGGGGATGCATGGTATAGGATGTTTAGCATGCTGGAGTGTAGTGGACGTAGGAAAAGCATGTCAAGGTGTCACAAGTGGTGCATTGTGGCCAGAGAGTCAGCACTGCAGAGTGACGGATATTTTGACAGGAGACACTGTGAAGTGTTCTATGCAAATGCTGTGCCTGGGATAATGAAGAGTATAATTTTTTTCCTCTTCTGAGAGTTTCAATGGAAAGGACACCTGGATTTCACAGAAAAGCCCCCACAGAGGAATTTAAAAAATGTTTTATTCATTTATGATACAGACTCTGTCTTGTGTGCAGATTTCATCATTTCATTGTCTCTGGTATCTCAAAGAAGAACAAACAGCTGGGTCCTCACTAGATGCTTCCATAGAGGATTATTTTTTTTTTAATTTATTTTATTTATTTTATTATTAATTTTTTTTTTCCACAGGAAAATACTGGTCTATTTGTACAGGAAAGAACGAGGCAAAGCTTCCATATTTCTTATCCATGCTGAGTGAAGAGGGTCAGTCCAGTTTGGGAGCATAGAACAGGAAAAGCCACATTATTTTCTAGTGTATCTGAGTCCTTCCTCACTCACAGGCCTTCCAAGTGCTGTAATGAGGAGCAGTGAGGCCAGGCACTACCACTGCCCTGGAAAGGCTGCACGTGGTATTCACAGGGCTTCCAGTTTGACATTTCAGGATTCAACTTGTGTATTATTACCGTGTGTTCAGCCATGGCTTCTGCATCACAGCTACATGCAAGATAACTAGAGTGAAGCATCTGATATGCTTTTCTTTAACCTTTTCCAAATTTTCAGTCTTTGGAAATTTGTCTTTTGAAATCCTTTTGAGGTAGAATTGTAGAATCATAGAATCATTTATGTTGGAAAAGACCCTTAAGTTCATTGAGTTAAATTGTTAACCTAACATTGCCAAGTCCACCACTAAATCATGTCCCTAAGTGCACATCTACATGCCTTTTAAATACCTCCAGGAATGGTGACTCCATCACTTCCCTGGGCAGCCTGTTCCAATGATTGACAACCCTTTCAGTGAAGAAGTTTTTCCTCATATCCAATCTAAAGCTCACCTGGTGCAACTTGAGGCTGTTTCCTCTCATCCTGTCACTTGCTACTTGAGTAGGTAGGATGATTTCAGGTTTTTGCTTATTGAGGTAGAGAGGTTGATGGTCATTTCACTCTGTGCTTCAGTTGCACAGGTTTCTTCCAGTAACAGATTTCAAGGTCCTAATGTACTGTGTTTCATAAATTCAATACTAGCTATTCTGCCTGCTTTGCATTGTATTTCTAATCGCTTACATGATAACTGTGAGAACACAAAATATAACTCAGTGTTCTCTGATTTCTCTTAAGGGAAGAAAAAGTTTCTTTCCATCTCCTTTGTTATTGCTATAACAATATTCTTTGCTAATGCTTTTTACAACTCAAATTTAATGCTTTATTCCATCATTTCCTCTAGATTCTGGATTGCAACTGTTCTTCCTTTTAGGAAACTCTGGGGAGACAGAATGTCTCTATCAAGAGACTCCCCTGCATAAGGGAATTAAAAAAACAACTTGTAATGAAATATGCTAGCAATTGTATAAAAATACATTGTGTGGGACTTTTGCCTGTGGCAGTATGTACGCACATGAATGACAGTATTGTGTGAGACAGAGCATTGTGTTGTTCAGTGCCAGTGTATAAAGCTACACTCATTTTGCATAAATATTTGACTGCTTTCTGGGATGTCTGGGTTTGTTGGTTTTTGTTGTTTGTTTTTTGTTTTGTTTTTTTTTTTTAAGTAATGTTGCATTTCTCTTTCTCTGCAACAACTCCTTGGATTTGCATGTTTCAACCATGGCTGTCACAATGGGGAAATGTTCATGTGTCACTTCAGTAAATTTGATCAAATCGGGGAAGGGGGGAAAGGGGAAGAAAATGTATAGCTTGAAAATCAAAAAAATCCCATTTAGTTTTGATCTATAAAATGCAACAAATACAAAAGAGGTTATGCTTTTAGGCAGAGTCCTTTAAATTTCTAATTTTTCAGGCTTTGCAGTGTTCCACATAATTATGGAGCACCTCCATACCTCCATGGAAATCCAGAGATAAGTTGCCATCTGAGAATGGGGTCCCCATACAAATATCTTCAATTTTTGTGTTTCAGTGTTTTGATCCCTTGTGCACTTATGCAATGAAAACTTTTATCATCTCTGATGCTCCAGAGTAGACATTTCTTCCGTAGTTCATTTGATAATGAGAATAAGTCACACAAATTGATCTGGACTGCTTACTTATTTGGATACACAGTTTTACAGCCTTTTTACATCTAGAAAGCAGAAAGGATAGATCTGCATGATGAGAGATGACACCTTGGAAACTAGGGGCTCAGAAGAGTATCCAAGGATAGGAAAGGACAAGAAATTCAATGAGAGCTTCCAATGCAATGCCATGAGGAAGCTAGTTCCAGCTTTGTAACTAGATGGGCCAAAGAGGTGATACCTCTCAGCACACCGAAAAGATCAACGATAGGACAATGTGTCCAGGTCCTGTGCACAGTTTTAAATTGGAAATTTTGAGTTTGAAAAAAGTCTTAAACTTCAAGGCTAAAGAAAATGTGTTACAAAGAAATGTGACTCATTCAGATTCTTTGATAAGACATAGACTGAGAAATGGCATGGAGACTAGAGAGATGATTGAATGGAGAATCCAAAAGAACCTAAAATTCTCCATTTAAACTAACTAAAAATAATGGCTGAAGTCAAGCATATTGACAATATAAATTAACTAACGTTTAATACTGTGAATCACAGAATCAACTAGGTTGGAAAGGACCTTGAAGATCATCCTGTCCAACCATTAACCTAACACTGACCGTTCCCAACTACACCAGATCCCTCAGCACTATGTCAACCTGACTCTTGAACACCTCCAGGGATGGGGACTCCACCACCTCCCTGGGCAGCCCATTCCAACACCTAACAACCTGTTCTGTAAAAAAATACTTCCTAATATCCAGCCTAAACTTTCCCTGGTGCCACTTGAGGCCATTATGTCTTGTCCTACCGCTTGTTACTTGGTTAAAGAGACTCATCCCCAGCTCTCTGCAACCTCCTTTCAGGGAGCTGTAGAGGGCGATGAGGTCTCCCCTCAGCCTCCTCTTCTCCAGACTAAACCCCCAGTTCCCTCAGCCGCTCCCCGTACGACCTGTGCTCCAGACCCTGCACCAGCTCCGTTACCCTTCTCTGGACACGCTCGAGTCATTCAATGTCCTTTTTGTAGTGAGGGGCCCAAAACTGAACGCAGGAATCGAGGGGCGGCCTCACCAGTGCCGAGTACAGGGGTCAGATCCCTTCCCTGTCCCTGCTGGCCACGCTATTGCTGACACAAGCCAGGATGCCATTGGCCTTCTTGGCCCCCTGGGCACACTGCTGGCTCCTGTTCAGCCGGCTGTCAGTCAGCACCCCCAGGTCCCTCTCTGACTGGCAGCTCTCCAGCCACTCCTCCCCAAGCCTGTAGCGCTGCTGGGGGTTGTTGTGGCCCAAGGGCAGCCCCCGGCATTTGCCCTTATGGAAACTCCCCCAGTTGGCCTCAGCCCATGGCTCCAGCCTGTCCAGGTCTCTCTGCAGAGCCTCCCTGCCCTCGAGCAGATCAACACTCCCACCCAACTGGGTGTCATCTGCAAATTGAATGAGAGTGCACTCGATCCCCTCGTCTAGATCATCAATAAAGATGTTAAACAGGAGTGGCCCCAAAACCCAGCCCTGGGGGACACCACTTGTGACCGGCTGCCAACTGGATTTAACTCCATTCACCACAACTCTTTGGGCCTGGACATCCAGACAGTTTTTTACCCAGCAAACCATGTGTCCTTTCAAGCCCTGAGCAGCCAGTTTTGCCAGGAGAATGCTGTGGGAAACGGTGTCAAAGGCCTTACTAAATCAACATAGACAGCATTCACAGCCTTTCCCTCATCCAATAGGCAGGTCACCCTGTCGTAGAAGGAGATCAGTTTTGTCAGGCAGGACCTGCCTTTCATAAACCCATGTTGACTAGGCCCGATCTACCAAGGTAGAGCCTCTGTCTCTTGGAAGCTTAGTCAACACTGGATGCCTGGAAGGTGCTTGATTAGCCATCCTTTCAAAAATTTTAGTGAACCCTCAGTATAAGGGCAACTGAGTAAGCAGTAATAGACCATATTATATGGAAACCCAGTGATATAATCTAATGCCCCTTCAGGCTGTGCACCTGATGTGAGCTCAAAGGAAGTTATCAGAAGGTTAGTTCAGGACATTGCTCCCATTTTGCTGTTCTTTCTGCCCAGTTTGTTCACTCAGAACTTCCAGATTTTAGCTGTGACACTTACCATAGATGTCAGAGTAACCAAAACTGAAGGGGAGGCAAGAACCGAGAGCCACTTTAAGCATCACCCAGTAACAAGTTGGCAAACTGAGTTATCAGTGCATCCTGCTGTCACTCCAGGCCAACTGCGCAGTGCAAATGGCTTGTCAGCCCTGGATAACTCATGGAGAGCATTTCCAAGAAGTACATTGACTCACTGAACATCCAGTTAAGTCTCGCTCTAACCCATCTTATTTGGCCCAGGTAATTTTTTTACATACTAGCAGGCACATAGGAACACTGAAGAGGACTCGCCTCACCATGCAGTTGATGATTATCAAATTTTCTGTCACCTTGTGCCTGTGGCCTGGGTTACAGGCCTGAAAGAATGATACCCAAGATTTCTGGCTGCACAATTCTGTTGCAGATTAACTCGGAGTATTTACATTGCATTGAAAAGATTCCTTTTTCTGACAAGCAATGTTTTAATTTTGCATATATTTAGGCTTGAGAAAGCCATAATTCAAAAGCAAATACAAATCTACTTCACAGTATGTCCAATTTAAAAAAAAAAATGTTTGAAAAAAAAAATCCATTCCATCATAATGTGATAACCTGTTGAAAGGGATTCAAGAAACACATCTCAAATGGGAGAAGGCTGAGATGCGGAACAAGCCACAGAGCTTGGAGATATGCTCTGTGCTGTGTCAGGAAGCAGGATTGACAGAAGTCTCAAGGAGTCAGTCTTTAATTTGAGTCTGTGAGTCTGGCAAAACTTGAGCCATGCTCTGCAAGTCTGTGGCCACAGCAGGAGGAGTTCATGCCCTCTGCATATGCACTGCAGTTCTCTAGTCTGTAAAAATTTGACATTGCAAATTTTCAAACATGGGTCTCAACAGAGCAGCAAACACTTAAAATGACCCCCCGTCAATGAAGCCCAGGATATCCGTGTGTGAACAGTCCGGACATGCTCCACTGCTCTCCTCTGAGAGGCATCATGCTCTAGCAGTCACTAGACCTCCACCAAAACTGCTGCTATCACTCAAACAGTTCATCTTAAAAGGAAAATGACTCACACAGACAAATGTAGTAAAGGTAAGAGGCATATATTGCCTCTTTGTTCAGGCAGAGCTGGGCAAGATGAGCTCTTCTGACAGTGCTTCATTCTTCCAAATGCCTTCCACAGCCAGTGCCAGCCAGTGCCACCTCGGCAATGAACAGCCCCACATCTCATCAAAGACTGAAGCTTACTGCCTGTGTTCTCTGCCTTGCCTTGACTCTTGAGAGGTGGGAGGCACCCATTCCTCTTTCCTAGGCTGCTCTCTAGGAACAGGCAAAAGTAGCCAACAGGACATTTCAATAAACCTCATAAGCATCCATTCAGCTATGATCTCCCATTCAAACATGGGAGCACAGTGAACCACATCTCCTTAAACTCTCCTTCCACAAAAGGCTGCAAACTTTGAACTTCAGGGTGTGCAGCCTGCCCTTATGAGATCGATTTTGTGCATGGTAGATGAATTACAAGACAAAGTTAGACTCAGACTGGGGAAAAAATCATATCAACAAGCTGTAATGTCTGTAGACTTCAGAGCAATTCCCACAGGGTTGTTTGTCCTCTGCATGATTTCCTACACAATAGGAAGATTAACATTTTAATAATAGTAACTGCCATTTTTAAGGTTCACCTGTGTTGCACAGACTGCATCTCTTAAGAGGAGGAACCAAATTTTTGGCATGTCTGTGGAACAACTGTTACCCTCATTAAGTATATATTGCTTTCACTAGGTAGCTCTGACCATGAGCAGAACTTGACTGTGTAAAAGATGCTATAGAAATGAATAAGACAAAATGTGCATCATTTTCACAAGCCAGAGAAACAAAGATTGGCAGAGGAAACAAAGGTGAAGAGAGGTGAAGGCACCTGGTTCAAGGTTGTTCATTGGGTCAATGGTAAAGTCAGGACAGACAGTTGCCTTATATAGTCTCTCCAAACAGATAAAGTAGTACTAGGAGAGTGTTCGTATTTGTTAACATCACATATTTTCATTATATTCCCATTGAATTTTCCTTGGCAGAGGTTCTTCATGTTACTAAATTCTGCCCACATTTTTTGAAAGAGTGATTTAGTTGCTGTAGGTTAATAGATGTGGTTTTTACTGTCACAGAGAAAAGCCACTATTTTCAGTCCTTTAAAAAACTTGTGTTCTGGTGAAGGAGGTGAAACAGCTGCAAAAACTTACTGCACACGGTCAATGGAAAAATCAACAGATGACAAAAGTTAAAACATGTTGCAATAAAGTGAAATCAGCTACACTTTATCCTAGGGATTCATTCGTACAGTGTTGACCCTGTGTGAAGGGAAACCTGATATGTTTTCCCTATTGCAAAATACTCAACAACAGAATTTGTCAGCTATGCCCTGGTAATTCCTCATTCCCACATTACTACACTGAACAATGATGAGCATTTTTTTACAGTTGGTGATCTCACAGATTGTTTTTTAACAGCAACTTTAATATTTAAAGTAAAAAAAAAAATATCTGTGAAAAATACAGAGGATTAGGTTGTTTTCAAACTTTGTGTGCAAAGAAATAAATGCTCTTGAAACTGAATAGTTCTATTCTTGAAAAATAATTAAAAGCTTTGTGTCTATTTGTATAAAATAATTAGATACGTATTCTCTATGTGAGCACCCAGAGCCGTTCATTTTTTCTGTGAAACGTTTTGTGACAGAAAAGCAGTTACTGCAAAATCAAGATTTCCACAAGGAAAATTTATTGAGTTTCTTCTTCTCTAGGAAAAAAGAGAATTTAAATATTTAGTTCTGAAACATGCTTTGAAGTGTATGAATTACACCCAAGCTTAAAATTCTACTTTCTTGAATCTAAAATTAACATGTATGTCTCTCAGTAATGCTAGCAACTGGTCTGTGTCCTGAAGGGCACAAGGCATCCATTCTCACTTAACCTGTGTTTCAAACTTTACTTAACACAATTATCAGTCTTCTGGTAGACTCTGCAGAGGGGAAAGCATTGTATATTCTGTATTTTTAGATGGAATTTGTAATAGCTAGTAGTGTGAAACAGTTTGGTAGCATTTAATCCCACAGCATTCCCCTATTGCTGGGGTTTCTTGTTACATTGCTCCACTAATTTGTGACAGAAAGTGAAAACCAGTTCAATACCACACAGCACTATCTGTGGTTCACAGCATGGGCACAACTGAGTCACATCCCAGTACAATTCCTGATTTTTAGCTGTGGTCACTGACAAATAAAGCTGCTGAACTATCAAAGAGAAATTCAAAGCTTTTAGACCTGAAATGCGAGTTTGCTCCACATGAACTCTGGGCTAATCCTTTATTAAACTGTTATTTTTATTAATTGCTATCAGCTATTATTTATTTACTATTTGCAATGATTATAAGTTATAGTCATTATTTTGTCTGCTGTTGATGGCTGTTTTGTAATCTGAATAGTCTGAATCATGGCAAAGAAGATGACAAAAATGTAAGCAATAATAGAAACAAAAAGGTTTCTATTAGGTTTAAAGGATAAATTATTGTAAGTAAATAATCTGAACATTCTTAAATTAATACCAGATCTGGATAGTAGTTGAGGAAATAAAGTTACTAGTGAAGGCTTGCAAATCAAAGGTTAAGGCAGTATTCCTTGCCTGGTATGCTTGCTGTTTATTTCTGCCATCCTGGAAAACTATATATTCCTGTTATATTCCTGAAAAGCTATATATATACTTCCAAAAATCTATATTACTCCTACTAACAAAGAACCCCCCCAAAAACAGTACACATATATTTCTGGAAATGAAATGTCAGTGAGTGTCAAAGAATACAGAATCAAGTGTACGATTGCGTTGCTCAGTATCCCACACGTGACAATGAAGGTGAAACAAACTCTGCAAAAGGTGAATGCAAAACTCTATTCTGCAGAACTCTTATCCAACACCCTAAAATGACTTAAAACCAATGTCTGAGATTTTATATTGTTTCAAAAGTATGGTGTAACAGAACATGAAAAGTGTTAACACTGGAGATTGATCTAGTTGTGGTATCTGTATTGTCTGTGTTTTCTATATCCATGTACGCCATATAAGAAGAGAAAGCTCATACAGGGAAGAAGATTTTGAAGGAAAGATTGATTTGTACTACAGTACATTATCCATATAATTCTCCATCCTGTTTTGAACATCCTAATAACTGCACATGAAATGGAAGTCTTCATTCTGTTTACCTGATATTGCCTATCACAAGGTACAGTTAGTCTACAAATCTTGTAACCAGAAGTACTCCAAAACCAAGTATATAGTAGCATGACTTTTCTTCTTTCTAGAAGAGAACTGGAAATATTTATAAATAGTGAGAACACCTGGCATTATATCAGCAAGGTTAAAACTGAACTGATTTACAAGGGGTATCTTACAAAAATCAGCTGTAAGACAAAACAACTGGAGTCGGGGTTGGGCAGGGCACAGCTACAACATGGCACAGGGCAGGGGCTGGCAGCCTCGGGATGAGCTGAAATGGGGTCCTGGGCTACAATCAGAGGTGGGGGAAGACACCAGGGGAGGCTGGGCAAGGTCAGGAAGGGCCTCAAGTGCCCCCCGGCCCAGATACCTTGACTAGCACAGTCACCCTTATCATTCCCTTAAAAGACTATGAATGATACCGGCAATGAAGAAAAGGTCCACAGAGTGTGAGGGAACAGAAAGGCTTTCAGAAAACTTGGAATCCTCAGTTGGATGCAATTTTTGGAAAAGAGACTGTCTTTTCATGGGATTCTTCATACTTGTAAAACCCACCTCCTGCCAAATGTAGCAGGAACTTTAATGATAGTCCCTGTGTAAGGTCTTCACAAAGGGAATATTTTAAAATAAGTAAATAAATTGCCCTACTGAAATTAAATAAAAAAAAAAAAAAAAAAAAAGACAGCTCTAGAGGTGTTAGTTTTACAGGAAATCCTGTCTCACTTGGATGGATGTAGAGAGCTTGAAAAACAGCAGAACCATTAGGTAGCAGAGGTTAGAGAAAGAGAGTTACAGAAATACTTTACAAAGGGACACTATTCACCTCATGTATGTATGGACTGCACATACAGAAGGTTACACTCTTTAACAGAGGTGTATAAAATCTCTGTACAAAGGACTCTTTCTACAGCAGTCCTTGAGACATGTCACTGTTCATCCCTGTTGCTAGACAGATGCTAATCCTGCATTAGGTAGTGTAGCCAAACCTGTTTCATCAATGCAAAAAAGTCTTTGTTCATCACAAGAACTTCCACTGAAAAAAAAAAAAAAGAAAAAAGAAAAATAACACCTCAGGGAGAGAAAATGAATCTTAAAACTAGTTTTGTGAAACAACAGACCTGAGCTCTGTTAAGCAGAGGGTGAGAAACTAGTTCTAGGTAATGAAACTATTTTTCTTGAAGTTGTCCTGTACTGAGACGCAGGTGCGAATTTCCAGAGGACCCAGCAAGGAGGGTGCACTTTGACATCACCCTCACTTACAGATCATACCAGATGGTTAGCTGGCAGTTGCACAGTTGCAAGCCCTTCCCATGTGCATTCACCCCCAGCCAGATGTACACATCAAGTCTTGTCTCTTTAGATTCTGTATCTGCCAAGTTGAAATGCAATGAGCTTCTTAATATATACAGGATTCAAAGCAGGGTGGGCCTTATAGGTCAAAATTAACCCAGAATTAATTATGTGCCAAAGAGAAAAACTTTGCAGAAGTACATATTATGCCCTGTGCTAGAAGCTCTGTAGACACTGGTTCATACCTAGCAAGCGCCAGGGTAAGGACAAAGAATTTTACATGTTTAACTTCAACTGTTAAACAAATCCTGGGCTTGAACATTGAACAGAGCCGAGTCAAGGTTAGACAGCAAATTGGACACCAGGTTTTGCTCTGTGTGGGATACCTATGGTTTAAAATGCAAGAAAGTAAAGATTGGAGTAGCAATGACCCAGAGCACTTCTTCAGTTTCATATTTTGGATTAAACCTGTATGATGCAAGGCAGCACTTTATTATGAAATGTCACTGCTTTTTTGGGGGACAGCCAGAGATTTTGGGGCTGGCTTTTATCTGTCATCAATCAGTATGCAATGCTTAGTGGTGGAGTGTAATGAAGCAGTTCATCAGAGTATGACTTGCAATAGGGTGAAAGTACTTAGATTCCCTGTTTGAGCATGTGTGATATTTCTGCCTACTGTCCATAATGAAACCCAAATGCAATAGTGAAGCATCCATTTCTGCCCTAAATATTCGAGACAGTAGAGCTATGTTCTCTTTTATCCTCAACAATTGCTGTGTGTATCCTTCCAATAACTGCTTTGTACTATTTTCCACAAAACTTCTTTTTTTTTTTCTTTTTGGTTACATAACCAGAACTCTAAAAGAATTTTCTGCAGCTAAAAGACTATTTATGTCTGACTTTCTGCTGCATGGATAAGCTTTGTCTCCTGCGTGTCAATAAGTTTTTCTTACTGCAGAGATTGTCATTATTCTAGAAAAGTAAGGTGCTGGACCATATATAAACACACTGAAACCTCAGTGATCACAAAGAATTTGTATGTAGGGAAGATGAAGTACAGTTCTGTGCCATCTGTATATCACTGGGTTTTAAATCCAGTTCACTTAGTAGCTGGTTGCATGTAGATGTTGAAAGGGACTAGAGAAAGAATGGGTCTTTGTCTAGTTGAAGACTTACTTTGGATTCATGCCACCTGTCAGACTTGACATAAGGTCAACAGTGCTAAATACTGCAAAGATATTAAGGAGAATAAGAATGGATTTCTCCCTTGTATCCATTGACAGCAACAGACCTTCTGTGCCAGTCATCCATCAGTGCCACTGAGACAGATTCAGTTCTTTGCCCTGGCCTGTGTCTGTACCACCTGTGACCCTAGATTAACATGAATAAACTTGTAAGTGGGTTCTCTATCAGCTTGCTTTAGAATACCTGGTTTGATGGTAGGTGGCAGATGAAGATGAACTGAAATGATGTATTCAGAACAGAATATTGAAAAAAACTGAGTTTGAGTACTGCTATAAATACTGAGATTACCTCCCTGAATTAACCTTTAGCTATTTCTGTCTGGATGATAAAACAGAGATATAATGATAACATGACTCCCCAGGTCTTTGATTCCTTGTCTTGTGGGTGTGATGTTAGTATAAATTAGCAAGCTGTCTAATTCACTGGAGCCTGAGAATCCCCACAGTTGTACTGGGATGACCAGACTTGGGGATAGTGTGGGAAATCTCCATAGAGGGCTACTGCAGAGGCACATGAGCACAGGAGACCTTTGTAACATGTGTTAGTAAAATTTTTTAAAATCTATGGAAACTAGGTATGTGTTGTAATTCAGACTGAGCCTCTAAAGAGACATATAGGAGAGGGTTACAAGGTTGCTCACAGGTTACCACTTGTAATGGTTGTCACTGTTGTTCTTTTGCACTATATTGTTCTCTCAAACCTAAGTTGTCTTTTGTCACCGTTATCACAGAATAACAAAGACACATTTTACCAAAGTCCGTAAACCTCTGGTGGGGATGGAGCCCACTATTGCCAAAGTAAGAGCTTTGCCCGAACAAAAATACTTCACCTTCATGTTAAGAGGTTGGATAGCATATGTAGAAGGAACAGACATATAAGACCACCTTGTCCTGGTGATGGACAATATAAATAAGTCAGCCTGATTTGTGTTTTAATGTTAGGCTATTATAGATGGCCTGTTCTTCAAGCAAACTCTTAAGAACTGCCTAATAAAACTATCTTATCATCCATGTCTCAATGAGTGGACAGCCATACTAAACCAGAGGACAATCAGTGAAACTGTGAAGAGGTGCAAAATGCTAAACCTTTCCTTTTTTCCTTGTTTAGGCCTTTAGTTATGATTTATGTGGAACCTTAAATTCAGCGTCGTTGACCTTATATAGAATAGAAGGTTCTGCATGATTTGAAGTGCAATTTTTCTTGTGCGCCATTTGACATGTCATAGGATCAAACAACATTAATTTGGAGTCATCTAGCTAAGTGTCTACATCTCTTCCAATTACAGTGAGAGTTATGGAAATAGGAATACATTGAAATGCCTAGATTTCAATATATTGTTTTGGAGAACAAGTGGACTTACAACAAATATGCCATTTTTTTCTCTCATTTTGACTTAACTGAAGGAACCATCTCTATCCTAAAATTAAATATTCACATCCATTATTATTCTCGGATTAGGGACAATAATTTAAATTAATATCAAGATGCATTTTTAAAAATCATCAATCTGCCATCTTAACTACATTATTTTCTACCTTCAGGCACTTGTTGTAGTTTTTGTGAACATGATTCAAATAAATTGGCTCTTTTTCCTTGGTGGCTTCTTTAATTACTTTGTTATTATCCAAGGAACTGGTTTAATTTAAATGAACACAGTGTTCCTGCTACTACTACCCAGAGAAAACACAGGCTCAGAACATGCTGTTTTGTAGTTACAGTGTATGCCTCTGCATGTGGATGCCAAAACTGGTCTGGTCTTATCCATTTACCTACTTTCTCATGAGCCAAAAACTCCCACTAGCCCTGCGAAATCACTTGCCCTGAACACCTTCTTGTGACTCTTTCCAGATAAAAAGCAAAGGTAATTAGACAATTAGATTAAAGGACACTTTTACAGAACATTTATTTCATGCCTAGACTACACAGTTACTTCATCTTACCCAGGGCAATGTTCCCTTACCAAATATTTGTGTATTTTTAATCAAAGAAATGAGTATAACAAATAAACACAAGAAATTAACAGTATTTGCACTGTTACGTCCTTATATTTCTGTTATAGTAAACCAGGTTGGTAACTGAGTTCTGTACATAGGTGTAAGATTCTTCCTCCCCCTCCTTTTGGTGTCTTTCCAACTAAAGTACATAATAAAATACATAAGAGGGTGTTTTTTTTAAAAAATACAAGCAAACATTGGTACTTCATAAAATATTTAAAGACCTTACAAAAACGCAAAACTGTATTTCATTTCCTGAAATAGTTATAGTTTCAAACTCCATCCATTTCTTTTAAACGAAACCCATATGTGTTCAAGGCAGTTTTAATCTATGGAAATACTTTATTTTTGGCTGGCCTGCATGAGTGAACATTAAGTATGAAGCAACAAGTATGTCAAGTCAGGATATTGAGAAGAAATTGTTCTATCTCAAAGAGCAAATTGTTAAAATCTGAGCAATTTCAGCTTGTTTGTCTTTTTCTGTGATTAAACATGAGCTACACGACCATATTTTACAGCAGTGGTCTAAGTAGCTAACATATTTTGATTTTTCTCTGTGTTTTAATGGTAAGAAGTCTCCCCTCTCTGACAGAGCTGCCATTTTGTGTCCCTTTGCTCTACAGAGGACATGTGCTCTGTCATTTAGAGCAGTATTCACGTATGTGGTCATGTGGGGGCTCAATCATCACATAGATTGCTTACTTTTGTTCTTCCTTTATCAGTTTCTTAATACCAAAGGGAGCTCTCGGCAGCAAACTGCTCAAGACACGAGCACTGTTTTACGCAGGGAGGAGCATGACAGCAGTAAGGAAGCAGCTCCCTGTTGCCAGTGGCACAGAGAGAACACCTTGGGAAGTCATTCGCAGAACACGTGAAATGCAGCCTCTTGATTTAATGGCATTTCATACCGTTCTTGTACAGACAGAAACAACTGCTCAAAATACAAGTCAGAGGAGAGACAGGCCAGGCAGCTCACTGTACTTGACCTGTGCTTGCTGTAGACAGTGACCCTGGTTGGCCCTGATGTATCTCCAACATTTGATCTAATTTCTGTTGCCATTAGTCAATTAATATTGTCATCACAAAATCAGAGGGAGAGGCAAGTAAAAGAAAGGTTCTGTGATTATTTTCTTTTTTAATGTGATCTCTGCTGAGCATAAGGTTTATATTTGCTTAATTAGGACTTCACTATAAACATTAATGACCCTAAGGCCAACCTGATTTGTTTGAGAAAGGTAATAAATTATCTGCCAGAACAGTTTGATCTCTGTATAGAAGCCTTCCTCCAGCTGGAGCCTGACTACATCCCAAAGCTTCCCATCAGTTCATCTCACACGTCTTTTACTGAACTACAATTCCTCTTGAAGCAGCCTCAGACATGTCAGTAAGAAAAAATATAAAAAGCCTCGTCTTTCTCTTTCAGATGGATGCTCTGCTGCCCACCCCAGCGCTACATCCTGAACAATCATTGCTTCTTGCAACTACCAGGAACGTGTCAGGATCTTGAAAGAAATAATTAGATGCCAACTTCAGATAATAGAGTATTTAAAAATCAATTAGCCTTAATGGGAATACTTCGCAAGTTTTCTCATGATTCTGCAGTTTGACACGATGTGTTGAAATGTGTCTCACAGACAAGTAATAGCCCAGTATCTCACGGGAAAGTGAAGCCTCCACTGTGATGTACTAAGAGTGCATTTTACTGCTTCTGGAGTCCATTCATTTCTTGCCATACCAGCGTCAATGAACTTCCTAGCCGCTGTCAGCGTGTTTAGTGCACATGTCAAGCCAGCACTGTGCTGGCCCTGACATCAAACAAACTGGCGGCAATCAAGATATTACCTCAAGCTGGCAAGAAAGAAAAATAACAGGACCCTATAAGGAGCAATCACTGAAATACTTTTTTTATCGACCACACCAAGTTTCCTGTAATCTTGTAGCCATAGAATAATTAATCTGCTACAGACGATGGCATGAAGAGTGTTGAAAAGGAACAAATTATGTCTCTTGCTTCACACTCCATGGAAATGTCATTTTAAAGCTGAGGTTTTCAGGAGCATGTTTTGCTTTCTTGTTTCCTGGGGTCTGCCCGGGAGCCAGTCTGATCCAACTTTGCCCCCTTGCTGTTAATGCATCCTTGAATACCTCTTACCCCTAGAAGGCAGATTACAGACACAGCACCGATGGTCTGCTTGGCAATTTGAACACTTTCTGGATTATTTTTTTTTCCCTCACCTTTTTCTCTCTGATGACTGGATGTTATATGATGGGACAGATAACTGACTGATCATTAGTTTGTATGTCCTTCTGAATAGAGCTCTCACCAAATCACTTCAGATTGACTTGAGTGTAAGATTTACTTCTTTTCTAGTCTTCTCTAAATCCATACAAAATGCACATTTTATTTTGTCACCTCTAAGGAAAGGAAAGAAACCAAGGAACCACAGAAATGCCACTTCTCCCTCTGTTCTCCCTTTGGTCCCTCTCTGAGATCCAAGCACATGAGAGATAGCAGATCAGTTCCCTCCTTTCCCCGGGGGTACCTGAGCCCATTTTTCTAGGGAGCCACCAGCATCAACAGGTTACTGAGTTCTCCTAGGCAGAATTTTTCTTAACCCTTCCTGTTGACACTATTCCATCTGCTATAGATACCAAATCCCACCCATCCTGCCCCACAAAAAGAAGGAAATTCAAGCCTAGTGTTTGTGAAATAACAGGGAGAGGAGATATCTGGGTTTCAGAGCCCAGTCTAGTGAACATTTTGTCCCTTATCACCAGTAGCACAGTGCCAGCAGGGGAGATCAAGCAATGCCCATGCCTTGCAGCAGCACTTTGCCCGGTCCTCCTGGGAGAAGGGAAGTCCGGAGTCCTGTGCTTCATACAGCAATTGCCCTCAAATGTCTCATGTGCATGCTGTAAATGCTGGGTCATTGATAAAAGGGGATAAAGACTCTCAGCTCTGCTTTCTCCCCATTATTTTGTGACTGAAACACCCATTCTTACTTACACACACACACACACAAAAAGCAAATCCAAAGCAAATTAATAGCGATTATTTTGTTCCTGGCCAAAACAGCTTGATGTTTTGTTGTTGTTGTTTTTTCTTAAAACGCTTTTTGTGTTGAACCACTTTGATATATTTTAAATATTTCAGAAATTAAACAGAATGTCTGTTCATATAGTAGACAAATATTTGCTTGTTATACATGCTAATAGCACAAAGATACTGCATGGGTAAGGGAATCATAAAGATTTTTTTAAAAAATGCTTCATAAACTAAGTAAACAAAAACACATATATAAATCAAAAATAGCATAAATCAAATTTTGTCTGTGGGGTGCCCTTTCAAGCATCAGAGCGTGGGAAGAGACTGCTGTGAAACATTAAAAAAAATAGCTCTATTTGCATCATTTCAGTGGCTCCAAACAAAACAGCCATCATTGCATGAGATGAATAAGGGATGCACTTTCCCCTGTCATTTTGCCTGGCACTTTCTGACATCAGCTCAAATTTTAAGCAGCACTCAGCCAATCCTGCAGCATTATCATATCACTTTGACCATAAAATAAATAAATAAGCAAACCCACCCAGATGCAGCCGTGTACCTGCTTAAATGGATTGTTCAGAGATCTCTCCCTGAAGTTAGTTTCTCAGGCTTTTTAAACAGGTAGTCTTGAGCTCATATATCTCTTTAAGTACCAGTACTATGAATCACCTTGAAGAACTTTTTTTTTTTTTAAAAAAAAAAAAAAAAAAAAAAAAAAAAAAAAAAAAAAAAAAACCCAC
>NW_020799095.1:127923523-128024054 GCF_003259725.1 Athene cunicularia
AAGAAAAGAAAAGAAAAGAAAAGAAAAGAAAAGAAAAGAAAAGAAAAGAAAAGAAAAGAAAAGAAAAGAAAAGAAAAGAAAAGAAAAGAAAAGAAAAGAAAAGAAAAGAAAAGAAAAGAAAAGAAAAGAAAAGAAAAGAAAAGAAAAGAAAAGAAAAGAAAAGAAAAGAAAAGAAAAGAAAAGAAAAGAAAAGAAAAGAAAAGAAAAGAAAAGAAAAGAAAAGAAAAGAAAAGAAAAGAAAAGAAAAGAAAAGAAAAGAAAAGAAAAGAAAAGAAAAGAAAAGAAAAGAAAAGAAAAGAAAAGAAAAGAAAAGAAAAGAAAAGAAAAGAAAAGAAAAGAAAAGAAAAGAAAAGAAAAGAAAAGAAAAGAAAAGAAAAGAAAAGAAAAGAAAAGAAAAGAAAAGAAAAGAAAAGAAAAGAAAAGAAAAGAAAAGAAAAGAAAAGAAAAGAAAAGAAAAGAAAAGAAAAGAAAAGAAAAGAAAAGAAAAGAAAAGAAAAGAAAAGAAAAGAAAAGAAAAGAAAAGAAAAGAAAAGAAAAGAAAAGAAAAGAAAAGAAAAGAAAAGAAAAGAAAAGAAAAGAAAAGAAAAGAAAAGAAAAGAAAAGAAAAGAAAAGAAAAGAAAAGAAAAGAAAAGAAAAGAAAAGAAAAGAAAAGAAAAGAAAAGAAAAGAAAAGAAAAGAAAAGAAAAGAAAAGAAAAGAAAAGAAAAGAAAAGAAAAGAAAAGAAAAGAAAAGAAAAGAAAAGAAAAGAAAAGAAAAGAAAAGAAAAGAAAAGAAAAGAAAAGAAAAGAAAAGAAAAGAAAAGAAAAGAAAAGAAAAGAAAAGAAAAGAAAAGAAAAGAAAAGAAAAGAAAAGAAAAGAAAAGAAAAGAAAAGAAAAGAAAAGAAAAGAAAAGAAAAGAAAAGAAAAGAAAAGAAAAGAAAAGAAAAGAAAAGAAAAGAAAAGAAAAGAAAAGAAAAGAAAAGAAAAGAAAAGAAAAGAAAAGAAAAGAAAAGAAAAGAAAAGAAAAGAAAAGAAAAGAAAAGAAAAGAAAAGAAAAGAAAAGAAAAGAAAAGAAAAGAAAAGAAAAGAAAAGAAAAGGAGGGAATACAAAAAACCCCACCAGGGCTGTGTTTAGCATCAGAACATGTTCAAGTATGGAGGTATTTTCTGTTCTTTAGTTAACAAGGAGTTAATGTTAAGATTTTATTTCCTCCTTTCCCTTGCAAGCAGAGAGACTATAGGAACTGCTGAGGAGACAAAGGATGGGAATACAGGGAGGGAAGGCATCCCGCCGATGGTTTTGTTTGTTACTGTCTGGCTTCCTGTTCTAATTTGTTTTCATAGAAGTTTTCCCTTCATCAGTCCATTGCCTGCTTTGCTTCTGCTTTTGAACCCTTCCAGGTCTGAGAGCAGCTGTGCTAGCCTTGAACATCGCTGCATCACCGTGCAGAGCCAGCAATGACCCTGTGGGATACTGAGACTGCTATATCTCCCGGGGTGCTTTGATCGAGATTAGGCTCTGGAGGTACTGAAGGAGACTGTCTTTTCCCCTCTGATCTTGCCATGTGAAAGCTCAGAGGAGGAGGGGGACCATTTCACCTTCAGTGTGGGATCTGGCATCAAATCAGCTCATAGGGATGGGATGCAGAATGGAAACAGAATAAATTCATCTGAAAGGAGCTCCTGTGCCCAGCCAACAGTCCTATAGGCAGGCGAGTGAAGCTGTGCATTTATATGCAGTGTGGAGGGTTGGCGAGGCTGCTCTCCGGGCTCCAAGCGCTCTCTTGGTTAGACTTCAACATGACAGACAGCCATCAGGTGCAGACACAGATGGGAGATGTAGGAATTCTTCCTAGAGAGGACCAAAATAGCTCCTGACATTCAGAGAGCTGCACTAGAGATGGACACTTCACAAAGATGGGGGTAAAAACCACCATGGCTCAATGTGAGGGGGTGGGAAATGTGGAAGAAACTCTATTTCCTTGAGAAAAGATCATAGCATCTCCTGAAAAGAGGTGTCTTCTCCAGACTGTGAGCCCCCGAAGCTGCTTAGCCAAACTCCTTCACTGCCGTGGAGCAGCTGAGGCAGTTGGAAATTTGATACCCTTTTTCCACATCCAGACTCTGCTGGTCCTCATTGATGCTGTCAAGGCACCCCAGGTACTGCTACATACCACCTGCGGATGAACCACTTCACTACTTCTTGGAACACAGGAACACATCACACGTCTCCCCCTAAATTATGTCCAAATCAGTTACCAAAGTGGATGTTCAGGGTTGACTTTATTGCAGGCTCGAGTCCAGAGTGGTACTCTGTACAAGTGGATTAGGAATCTTCTTCCCATTAGATCATCCAAATCTATTTTCAGTGTGGGATTTTCTTTTCCTGCATACAGAGCTTTGTAGCTCCAGGTATTGGACTGCACTGCTTTTGTGCTCCTAGGGTTTTTTTGTGTGCCCATGGGAGCAAAGAGGAAACAAAGAGTAATCTCTGGATTACTTTTTGGTGGAGTAGAGGTGCTTCAGATAGGAGTTTGTTTTCTCACTACTGGTGATAAAAATGTCACCCAGTGGCATACTTTTTTTAAAAAAAAAAAAAAAAAGAAAGAACGTGGAAAATTAGCAGCCAGGGATGAAAGACAGGTGAAATCCCCCATTGTCTTACTTGGACAACTCTGATATTGCTTAGTCAGCTGTGCTTCAGCAGCTACTCTGTGAAGGAATGATACACACTTTAAACCTGTGGTGATTCACAAACAGCACAGCACATACAGCAGGAGCAGCCATGGGATCTCACACATACTGTCATACTCTTTCATTCAGACAGGTTTCAGCAAACCCTAACTCAGAGTTTCTCACAAACTCACTATCAGAGAAATTCTTTGTCCATCTTCAAATATATGCAGTCCCAGGCTGGAATGAAGAAAATGTTTAACAGTGTTTATTCAAAAGCACTACAGATAAGGAGTCTAATGAAAGTACCATGGGATTTTCACATAAATAGAGTGAAAAAACTTAGAATGAACAACATCAAACCAAGGTGCAATCCAGTAACATCTGCATTTTTATTATGCTCCCACAAATTGCCAGTTTTACACTTATCCTTGCTTGCACTTCTGAGGAAGATTATTGAAATGAACCTTGGATATTATATTCTGAAATGAGTATAACACAATGCCTCAACCTGCCCGTATACTGCAAGCTTTCTTTCCAACCCCAGCCCCAGCCCCAACCCCAATGGACTTGTCAGCAGTTTCTATCATTAGCAACATAATCCCTCCTCTCTCCCACTCTCTCTTTTTATGTTTTCCCAGGGCTGCACCAATAATGAATAATTTACCAGTGTGGAGAAAGAAAAGTGTCACTACTGGAGTCTCAAGGCTCATCACTCACAAACCTGTCACATGGTCAAGAGTCATCAGTGCCATTATTTGTGTGAACAGAAATTAGCACTAATCTACTGCTGAGTCTCTTGCTCCAGCCACTGTAAATGGTGCCAGATTCTTAACAGAGCAGATTGTCTGTGCCACTGCAAATTACTTATCTCAGTAAAGTTTAAAAAAAAAAAAAAAAAAGTTGTCTTCTCGCTCACTTCACAGAGGGCATCCCACGTGTGTTAAGAATTAGAGGACAGGCACTGTAATGCAAAGGGCTGTTACCTTTCCCATACTGGAGAAGTACTAAAGATTTGCCTCTCTGCTATTAAAGAGCTATTGAATCCATAGAAGAGATTTCAAGCAGGACTTTCAAAGGCATATATTTTTTTTCAAAAAGGAAATATGTCTTCCCATGTCATAGAATAAGCATGTGAATGCTAAAATTTGAATTTTAGGAAGGAAAGGAAATGCCCTGTACTGAACTATGAAACACAAACAAGGCACAAAATAGAACTAAATGCTGTCTTGAGTAAATAATCAGGGCAACAATGAGAACTATTGTACTTGTGAGGGGCTTCCTCCTATGAAAGAAAGGAAGAGATGGGTAATGCACTCAGTTTGCTCCAGCAGTCATTTCCATCCATCGATCCAAGGATTTTAAAACTGCTACCATCAGCAGGTTTTTGGAACACCTCCTACATGAAATCCACAGCAAAAGCAAAGCTGCCGTCAGCCCAGCTCGTCCTTGTGGCAGAAAACGTGACAGCTGGGGCTCAGAGGCAGAAAATCCCGCAGTCCCTCCTCAAGGCCTCAGTGGATCCCATCAAAGGGCGAGGTTTGCTCTCCACCGCGGACCAGCCCCCACATCTGGTAGAGTCCAAACAGAGCTTGTGGCAGGAAAAAAAAAGTAGTTTCCATCTTTCAAGATTTGAAATGGATTAATTTTCTCTCTCCTTCCTTTTGTTCAAAATAATTTTCCAATTTTAATTGCTAGCAAAATAAGGCTGTCTGAATAGGGGAGTCATGAGTGAAAAATGTATCCTTTGGATCACGAGAGATGCTGGCTTAAAATCAGAAACACGTCATTATAGAATAAAATTTAGAAGAAGGAACTTTTTTATTTTGATCAGAAGAGCTTTTCATTTGTTAAAAAGTCTTGCTTTTTCGCACTCTGAAAGGATCTAGAGGGAGCCGGGTCTCTGGCCTGGCTCTGTGCCCAGCAGCCAGCCTTTAGGACTGCCCTCACACTTCTCCTTGGCAGCACTGCTCTGCCAAAACACACTCTCGGGGCACCCCCCAGCTATGGCAGCCTGCATAATCCCCAAAGTGGGAGGCTACATGAGAAACATAACACAGCCTTGGGCTATATTATGGTTTGCACCTAAGATTCTCCAAGGACACTGTGCGTCCTTTCTGACATAGATTCACCTTCTCTCAGCCCTTGAAGGCCACCCTGTATCCACTTGAATCTGCAAGGAGACTGTGTTTGCTCTTGAGGGAAACAAGGATAGATGGTGTGGCTTGGAGAAGATCTCTGTGTCACACCTAGAGGAGGAGGAGCACGTGGAAGGGCTCCTTACTGCTGGAATTGTGAGGTACCCCAGAAGTACCTAACTTTCATGGAAATATCTGCACCCAAGCACAATGCAAAACATCAAAAGCTTCTCAGATAGCAAAATAAGTCTGGGTTTTAAAGTACAAAGATCTTTCAGCTGTTAAGTTTTTCCAGGATTTATCTTTTTAATTAAAAAAAAAAAAAAAAAAAAAAAAAAAAAAAGGCTGAATTTACACAGCTCTCCTGTCTTTTGTGCAAACTAATGATACTGTCCCAAAGGTGGATTCCTGACTGAATTTCCTGAGTCCTTTTCCAACATTATTCTCTCCGCTATGCCTCTTGTCTCAATTTTGATTGTATCTCCACCCAAGAGTGGGAAATGTCCATTATTTAAAAAAAAAACCAAACAACAACTTAGCAGATGAGCAGTTCAAAAGACATCCTGATTCTCCTTCCTTCTCAATAATTTTGTGCTGCTCAAAGTCATCTATTCCACTACAGTTTCAGTGTAACTGTGTGTCCCAAATCAACACACACCACTGCCAAAAGAATCTCTACCTCACTGCCTTTACTGCATCCCCAGTGCCCAAGGCTGACTCCCTTCCCCAAGGCCAAGGTTTCTATTACTCATCACATCCTTGCCAAGAGAAATTACCTACTTTCCAGAAAACTAAGGCATTGGAAATATGTTCTGGGACTGTGTGACCAGGAATCAGGAGAGGGCACTGACCCCCAGTGAAGTCCAGTTACAGAAGGGAAGGATGAGAGATATGAAAGAGCAGCTTGACCAAAGAGGCATCTCCTGGTGGTGCTGGGCATCAGCTCACTGTATCCTGTCTCTGCTCTTCATCTCTCCACAGCAAATCACTGTTGCTGTTCCAGTTTGTTAGAGCAAAGAAGTAGAAACCTTGATTAAAGTGCTGGAAAGGACTCTTCAGAAATAAAGTGACTGTGGCTGAAGGCTTGACATAGACCACATTCGCACTTGGAATTTAGCATTATGTTGCCAGGAACCCCTGATGCTTTCTAGCTCCCTGAGCACATCTGTTGCTGGAAAAATAACAGTGTTTACCTTGTTAAAAGCAACTTGTGTCACAAAGCAGCAAGGAGGAGCAGAGTAGCTATGGAGGCTCCTGGGAGAGATTTTCACCATGCACTGCTCCCTGCAGCTTGCAAGGTGAAGGAGAGGGCACAGTCGGCTCCTTGCCTGAACTTGCAGAAAAGGCAGTCTTGGCAAATCATGGCCTCTCGATTAACCACAGGAGGATTGGTCTCCACCTTCCATGGGAAGGGCAAGAAACTAAGCTGTGAAAGCACCTTACGTCACTCTGTTGGCAAACAAGGGCTTTCTTCATCTGGCAGGGCAGTATTTTGAACCCACGAAACCTGCTGATCGCAGAAGATCTGCTGGGCACATTTTGGCTTCGCCTGTGATTTTCCAGTGTCTCTATGCCCATGATGGTATCATCTGGTTAGATGGTGGCTCCCCTGAAGTTACCTGGCTAGATGAGAACCTCACAGATGACAGAGTAACAGGCAGGCACCCACAAAAGGCATTTTGGTTTTCTGCAGCTACATCTATTCCACCCAGCATTTCAATCTTTTTAGTCACACTCATTTTGCCTTCAAGAAAGAAGTTTATTATGACCTTTGCTCAGACCAACTGGAACCAGCCTGAAACATGAAAACTATAACATCTCATATCTGATGATGTCAGCTCACACTTCTCTGCAAGCCTCCCCCGGACTGAGTCATAGCAAGAGGGTTCAAAGTGAATACTTAAGAGTATTAGCTTAAAGATATACTTCCAGTGGGCTAATTTATCAGTAATTCAGAATGGAGAGAATTTTCCTGACTTCTTGATGCTGCCTTGTATAACTCAGTGAAAATAAAGCAGGATGTTCTTCCTGTATCTCTGATCAGTAACAAGCTTGTGATTATTTTCATTTACAATCACAGTTGCAGTATTTGCTTTAGTTATTTCTTAGAACACACTTTACATCCTTGTGCAGTATCAGGTATCAAAACCTTTAAATTTGGAATTTAAAAATATGCATGCCCATGCTTAATGCGTTCATGGCAAACTTGCCTCTGTCAGGCATGCATCCCAAAGCCTTGTTCAGCAATTGTCGATGCTCCGAAGTGACCCTAAAACAAATCAGAATATTAATCTGCCTCAGAACAGCAAAACTCAGGTCACTTGTTACATGTAAGACCTTCTGAAAAAGCTCTTAGTCTAATAAACACGAAGTCCATTAGGATCCCCTGAACACATCACACACATACTGAAACTTCTGAATGCATTGCTCTCTTGCACCAATACAAGTTGGCTGGATATCATATATATTGATTTATCAGTGTTTCAAGACACAGCTCACTTCTTAGACTGGCTGCTCTCAGAGGCAGCAAGCACTTCCTAAGCAAGTGATGTTCGTTTCTGTCTCTGCAGCGCTGTTGACTCGGAAAGCCTTGCGATAAATTTCTTGCACTGCCTTGGCTCTGAGCAGAGCAGTGTCAGTAGACATCTGCAAAAACAGCTCTTGCTGTAGGTCCACGGTGAAATTTGTTGCACCACTCACAAGTGGCCAATATCTCTCAGTGACTTAATGAGTTTCTCTGAAAAAAAAAGTCTGCTTCACCCTGAAGAACCCTGATTGATGCAGTCTGCAGCATTTGTCTTTTGTAAACTCATGCTTGCCTCACGATGCTGCGATAAATCACAAATGCTATGATTCAGTAGCTGGTTTCACTGCAGACTGAACCCATTGCAAATATAGATTTAAACAGTTGCTTTGAAACTTAACCTTTTTTTTCCAGCTTTCTTTACAGAGGCATGTTTTACAACAACTGATGTCTGCTTTCTCTCACACTTTATTATTATCAATTAGCAGGGTCAAAGAGCTCCCCTTAGGAAGGTTTAAAACAACATTTTCCCCTTTAGTTTTAATGCCCTACACCAGTTTCTGTGCCATCTACTGTGCAGCAGGATACCTCCCACTTGTCTTTGTGATCCTAAATATCTGTGCCCTGATTCATGGCTGGGGCATGCAGTGGCAGCCAGATCACAGCACTTCCATGCAGACCTTTTTATAAGAGCACAACGGTATCCATTAAAAGAAATGAAATCTCTTGCTTGAGAAAAAACAAAGCCACACATGCAGACACAAACCCCCCACAGCAACCTTTATAATATAATCTGCAGCTAAATCTGAAGCTGTATGGACAACAAGCCAAAACATCACCACAGTTTAGGGGAAGTGGCATAATATGTATTGTAACTACAGGCTTCCACCACAATAACAGATTTACAGAGCTTAATTGTCTTTGTTGGCAGTGAGAATTTGAGTAGTCTTCTTTGGATGATATTTTTAATTTCCTTTAAAAGGGGGAAATGGAACATTCCTCTTTCCCCATCACTCTCCACCAAAACAGCAGCAGAGGAATCTGTACGTGCTCCATCAGCTGAGGTTAGCTCCATAGCACAGATCTCTTTTCTCTGAGCCATTATTTTACTAGTAGCTGTAATGGGTTATTATCTGTGTTACACGGGCTCTGGAGTGGCAGAAGATACCCCTTTATCCTCCACTGACAGAGTGAAGAGCTAAATTATAATTTAAAGAACCAGGTAACGAATTCTGTCAAAATATCTCATGTGATTGTTCCTTATTCAAGAGAAAACTATACATAATCAAGCAAAAGCATATGAGGGTTCCAGGTCTAAAAGGAGAGACAATATTAAGTGATGTTAACACGAGGATGTCCTTCTAGCTATTGAGAGCTTAGGGTTTAACAGTTTAAGAACATGTTAGTAAGGAACCATAAACAGAAGTAAGCTAAGTAAAGAATTTTAGCATCATTAAATTCAAAATAATTCCAAATCAAAGTGAAATTGGCTGTCTGAACTTCACAGATAAATAAGAGAATACAAAAATTAATTATTTCCACAGGTGAGACAATATACCTGACATTTAAAAATTCTTTCATTTTGAAGACTTTATTGTTTTAAAACTTATGAGCTAACAGGAGACAGTGTTGTGCTAGAAATTTAGTGAGTGTTCTTCCACTTAAATGAACAGAAGATGAATTTAAAAACATTAAATGATATTTCTTGAAGAATTGTATGTAACATTACCAGTGCAAGTTTAAACAAAAGTCAAGGTGCCCTGGTCATGGCATCCTATAGTCTTTGATTTGTGGGGCTGGACTGATGGAGGCCTGCAGTCCCAACTACACCACGTAAGGCAAACTGCACGCGCTGCATTCATCCGTGTTAATGGTGGCAACAGCCTGCTTGTTCCCTCTTTCTGTCCTTCCTCTCTAGGTCCACATCTTGCTCCAAAGGAAGGAGTAATCTCCATTGAACTTGTCTGATCTGCTGCAGTCTCCAATTAAAGCCATACAGTCACCTTGGCTTGCCCCCTTTTGTTTTCCCTGCTCCACATCTGGTTATTCCTGCCCTAATTTCAGTAATTTACCTGGGATTACAGGAGAGAATCACTTTGCCTAGGTGTTTTCCTGAGCAGTGGTAATGACTGAAAATATGTCAAGACACAGAAAATTCACAATTTTCAGTTTATTCTAGTGATAATTTTTACCTTTTTTTTTTTTCTTCTTGCAGTTTAGAGATCCCAGATTCCTGCCTGAAGAGCCTATTAGCACCCAGTATTTTTTCAGTGTAAGGTGAATTTGTAGCACTTATATAACTTTTCAGTCTTTTTCTCAGCAGAAAAATTAGGTATCTTGAAGCTTGCAAATGCAAAGCATTTTCTCTCTAGCTCGGGAAATATGTATGTATACATATATATATCTATATACACACATACAAATATATTTAATTCCTGTTTGAATCTTTCAACATCTTTTTTGAAACATAGACACATGTCCATCATAAAGCCAGTGCTGTAGCTACTTCTTACTTTATGATTCAGTGATTACATTAGCTATTTTGCAACAGCTTGGGATTTGGAGCTCACTTTGAACTGTTTATCCCTAAGACCGCTACTACTTTTGGAGCCATCGCTTGCCAGATCCGCTGCTGTGAAAGTCTGCCACCATTCTTATTCCCTGTTCATCTCACTGCATTTGTCTGTATTGAAATGAATTTTCTTTGGCTTGACCAGTTTGCCAAGCTGCATGTATCACTCTGTCTGACTTTTTTTGCCCTTGTTAGTGCTTTCTGTCTACTTTTCTATTATCTGGAAAGGTTGCCAGTAATCACTTCATGAGTATAAAATGAGCACTGAACTTCAAATAAACATACCTACAGTTTAGAAGCAATTTTATATGTTCGCATTAATTTCGTATTTACTCCCAGATTATTAATGAATAATCCGAACAGCACAGGATGACTCAAAATGACCTGTAACTTGACAACTTCTCTGTATGTGACTTCTCAAGACCTCTGAGGCCTTTGAAATTGCTCTCCCCACAGGGCTCATATTTCAATTAAAACACTACTTATCCCTGTAAAATTTCTGTGTATTGCCAATCACAGAATCACAGAATCATCAAGGTTGGAAAAGACCTTGAAGATCATACAGTCCAACCATAACCCAGCACTGACAGTTCCCAACTACACCATATCCCCAGCGTTATGTCAACCCTTAAACACCTCCAGGGATGGGGACTCCACCACCTCCCTGGGCAGCCCATTCCAACGCCTAACAACCCCTTCTGTAAAGAAATGCTTCCTAATATCTAGTCTAAACCTTCCCTGGTACAACTTGAGGCCATTCCCTCTTGTCCTATCACTTGTTACTTGGTTAAAGAGACTCATCCCCAGCTCTCTGCAGCCTCCTTTCAGGGAGCTGTAGAGGGCGATGAGGTCTCCCCTCAGCCTCCTCTTCTCCAGACTAAACCCCCCCAGTTCCCTCAGCCACTCCCTGTACGACCTGTGCTCCAGACACTGCACCAGCTCCGTTGCCCTTCTCTGGACACGCTCGAGTCATTCAATATCCTTTGTGTAGAGAGGGGCCCAAAACTGAACACAGTAAATGAGGTGCAGCCTGAAAAAAAATGAAACTCCACCTCAAAGAATGAGAGCAGCAGTGAAGAACAGCAGCAGTTTAGAGCAGAGAAAAATAATGGCTATGCCTAGTAATCACTATCCTGTAATAGTACTAATATAAATCTTGTGTCAGTTTTCACATTCTGGTGATCTGGTTTGTTGACAAGGATGTTAAAATTACACTAGCCACATAAAAATTTTTTTCTCAGTGTCCTTAGCCTTGATAAACAGAAAGTATCCCTGTCTTTGGCTCCCTTATTAGATTTGTAGACTTCAGAACTTCTCATCCATAGTGCTTCCTCCTTTTCTACTTGTTAAATATTGATTTATTTTTTAAAAATCTCTAATTTTTGTTTTCCTTTCATCAGAGGCAGACTGACTTTAAGCAAAGTTGTCATCTTTCTTGACTGGATATGGGAAACTTTCTTGTCCTCTGACAAGTTCCTCTGGAAAAAAAAAACTCAGTTTTTGTACCAATCTTTCTCCTCAGTCAGTTTCACATGATTTACATTTGGGAAATCAGCCTTTTTGAAGTGTAGGTATATTACTGGTTGAGGTTGTTTTCCATTTTACTGTATTAAACCTACCAAGGAGGTGAAATCTGGTACATCAGTGACCCCTGGTTGTAGTTTAGCAATTCATCTTATTCATACTGAAATTCAGAACTGAATGTTCCTGTTGGCTAAAAAAACACAAACCCAACCTTTTTGTGCCAATCTGTATTTTGTGAGGTCTCCAACATGTACATGCTAACTGAGTATCTTTCTGTAAGCTGAACACTAAGATGTCAAATGTCCTAGTTGTGAATCTGGGGCGTATGATGGATCCCAGACAACACCTTCTTCAAGCTTTGCTAGTTAAAACGTCGGTCAGTGCCTAACCAGCCTCCTGTGGTTCCCAGCCAAGGCAGCTGGACAGCTAGGGACAGGGGAATAAGGAAAAGTCAAGAAAGCAGCACCCAACCTGAGCAGCTCAGCCAGGAGCAAAGATGACAAGAACCTCCCTAGAAGACAGCCAGGGACTTCTGGCAATGCTTACGTTATCCAGGTGCCAGACTTTCCACTACTTTGCATTTGTAAATACAGATTTTAACATTACTTCCAAGCCACTCAGCTCAGAGACTTCAACAATGACAATTACATGCAATTTTGCCCCATCCATTAGTATTTGATTATTTTCCTTCCTTACCTGATTTTCTGCCATTAGCCTCGAAACAACTGAGAAATGCCTCTGTTCATGTTTTTTAACACACTAGCTCAGTCTATTCACGACAGCTTGAGTTAGAGTTCACAGCACTCATCTCCCCTTGGGTTGGTGTTTTAACTCACCACTGCTTGCTGCAGCAATATTCACACAGGAAGAGGGAGAGACCCCAAGTCGCACAGCCCAAGTCCGTTGGGTCACATTTTAATGAGAGGCAGAGAGGCAATACTACAAAAACCCATTTCCCCTCTATCTACACATTTACTAGCTCATCCTTGGTTGTTGCTCAAAAAAAGCTGTCCTCCTGTGACCTTTTGGTCTTTCCATTGGGCACCACCACCACCACCACCAGGATGAGCTTCCCACACAACCCACGATCATGCCTTGTCACCCTCCCACCTTGACTGAGCAGCTGAACCAGAGCCAGAGCCTCGCAAACCATACAGAGGTCTGCACCAACAGCTTGGCTTTGGCCACAGCAAGGAGCGACTTCCTTCAGGCCATGCAGGTGCCACAGCTGCAGAGGATCTTTAGTGCTCTTAGGAAAGTTTTAATGACCCCATTCAGGCCTTTGAGATACACAGATATTAACTAGACCCAGACTTTTAAACTATCTGAACAATAACTGTTACCCTTTTGGTGGAGTTTTATTTATATAGGTATTTCTAATATCTCCAACAACTTATTCTCTAACAGTACACAGACTTTTCCAGGATCAGAGGAGTAGACCAGGACTGAATTTCTGATGTAATAAACAAAAAATTCAAACATTTCAGGCCTTTTTTTTTTAAACATCATAAAAGAATAAAGGGCAACAAGCCCATTTCCTCACCTTTTGCAGATCTCCTTTAAGAAAACATGGCTTAGTCAGGCAACTGAACAAACACGCTATGAATATTATTTCTCATAGACCAGAATCTCTAATGAAAGTGAACAGGAGGACTTTAGCTCATCCTATGTAGCTGACAAAAATGAAATAAAACATGAGCAGCAAAACGATCCCTTGGGATTCTCCCACCTCCTGCCCTAACTGCAAGGCATCACTGCTATCTTCTGTACATGACCCTGGGGCTACACCAGGCACCTATTCTGCTATTTATTGCTTACTGGCTGGCTATGAGAAGAATGGGCAGCTTTAACTTGAGAAAATAATTTATTTAGCATATATATAGTAAAAATGCATTCAAATGGGATAGAAATAAAGTCTAATAACTACAGCTTTCAGAAATCCAAGAGTTGAGGTTTTTTCACAATAAAAAATGTGACAACATTGTGCCCAGATATTTACTGGAAAAGGACTGTCTAAACTATATTGTTTCTGGAATCAGGAGAATGTTTCAAAGTGCTCCCATTTAATTAGCTCACCTGAGAAAAGCATGCAGCAGTTACAAAAATGCCCCAGTGATGCCCATGCTATTCTCTCCCTTCTTTGATGAATATTATTTAATGTCCTGCATCTCCAGTACCATGTTCTCACTCACATCCTCCAAAACACCTGTGCTTGTGAGCTAAGAGTAGGATCCCTACTCAGCGCTGTCACAAAAGCAAAGAACATCTGGGCTTATATGTCCCCACTACCTTCTGGCAAACGTTGTTCCACACATGCCCGTTTCACACTTTTTTTCTTCCCAGCCTGCTGGGGGGTTCTGGTAGCTTTTCACTGTCTTGCTCAGGGAAAACAGGGATGGCATGTTTGTCCGTAGGCACTGGAGGGGCAATTTTTAGAGGCTGCTAACTAGACCAGCTTTCCTGAGATGAGTGGTTCAAATTCATCCCTGGTATAACTCTGCTGACTCTAAAAGCTGTTTACCAGGGGTGAATTTAGCCCCATGTTTTTAGATGTGTGCATATTAGAAACAGAGTCATTTGCTACAAGGGAAACAGTCAACATCTTATTTGCATCCGTGCATATCAACAATGCAATTAGGGCAAACTTCTTTGAGAATTGGATTCAGATGGTAATTAAAGAATTGTGTTATGAATTTTAATTTGGCATTAGTGAAGTAAATTATTCTGTATTGCTCTGTTCTCACAGTTTGGGCAGAATACATTATGCTTTGCTTACTGAGACCTTTGAATTAAAAAAAAAAAAAAAATCTAGTCCCTGTGTCCTTAGAATCTAATTGTGTGGAAGAAAATGAGTTACATAGAAAATTTGCCAGTGATTCAAAGTCAAACAGCAGCAAACATCATTCCTTTGATTCCCTCCCACAACTTGGGCACTAAGTTGGAAGGGTTGGGAAGGAAACTGTTCTAAGCAGCAATAATTTGTAAGATCTAATAAAAAAAGAAAGCACATAAAACATAAAAATAGCTACTTTGAAAAGACAGGTGAGACGGAGACATTTTAACAAATAATAGATGTCAACATCTGTATCACTGATAATGATATATGGCCAGCAGATATGACCTTAGAAATTCTGGGTGAACTTACAAAATCATATAGTACCCTGACATACATGTAAGAGTGCATATAATGTTTTGAAGATCTGACCTCTTAAGCAGCACAAACCCTAAATTTTAGCTACTAACTATTCTGTATTGCTATTGTGTTCAGTAACTAGGTGGAGTTCTTCATGTCCCAGACTCTATGCTAGTAGTTGGCAGAGGGTTTGAAAGGAAGACTAGTAAGAACAAGGACAATGACAATTCTGGCATTCTGGCATTCAACATTCCATTTGTTGAATGGAAGAAATCTAGGTACATGCATGTGGAAGAAAAAGAAACATTGTTTTTAATAGTTGTCAGAGTTGTATTTAATGGAGCCACTGAAAGTGAACTTCCTCATGCAAGATGCTCTGCATGTTTGCGGTAAAAGATAATCATTGCTCACAGAATTGTCCTCCAAGTAGACAAGACACAGGGCACAGCGTGGGAGGGGGAGGATGTTATTTCTCCCATATTATATGGCACATTAATCTCCTTTCTTCAACAGCACTTCAACTTGATCCAGGTCTCTGGGCTCCTACATCACTAGTGCTGAGTCTCTGCCAGGGGTTGGCCCAGATAAAAGGTCTAGAAAAGACAAGAGGAAAAAAAAAAAAAGTTCAAACTTTCCTTTCAGTAAACAAGTGATCAGTCCATTTAGGGACTGGGAGACACGGCTTCTGTTCCCAGCACCACTGCTCCCCATCAGGATGCCCCAAGAGGGTTTGCACTGTGACGTGGGTGAGGTGGCAACCCCTCTTTGCTCCCCCACATTGACACCCCTCAACACTGACTGTGGCCTTCCTGACGGATGTTTGCCTATCTTACTCTTGAGGGTTCCTGGTGACAGAGATGCCACATTTTCTCTAGGCAGCCCATCCCAGTATTTCACTGACTTACTATTAAAGTTGTTCTTTCCTTGTATTTAACTGACATCTTTCTTGCAGCAATTTAAGTTGATCAGGCCTGATTGATCTCTGACTAGTGAGAAAAATCTTCAGGTTCATTTCAAGTCAGTGAAGCCATGCCAGTTTCTAGCAGCTAAATGTATAAAACTAGAAAGAGTTTGAATTTTTTGTTACACAGGAGAAGTGCAGATAGTTTTGTGGTTTGGGTTTCTTAACAGAAAAAAATAGCAGCTAAAATTCCAGGGCATCAAGCTGTCATACAAAGGGCCATACTTGCAGTATTTCTCATTTAAACAGCTGAAGAGCCAAACATTTCACAATGTGCTCTCATGAGAAGGAATTTCTCCATTATTTTACTTGTAGATTAAAAGGTTTAAGGCTTAAATAATCTTTGAACGAGGTCCTGACCTCATGTTTGTATAAATGTGGACTTGTTCGGCTGAAGTCTGTGGAGCTATATAAAAATAGCACCAGTGTAAGAGAAGATCCAGCCCAGAATATGTCAGCATATTCTCAGCCCCATGATATTGCCCAGCACCAGCACCATACTGGCGGGCCCCATGTGCTTCCAAGTGTCCTGACAGAGGTATTTGTGACTGCTGTTGGAGCGCTCAGATATGTGCTACAGTATGAAACAGATGGTAGCTCCATGTAAAATAATATATCCAAAGGTACCCACTGTAATAACCCTCCTGGTATTTGTGTCTTTGAGGTGAGTTTACTACAGATGTTAGCCAGAGGACATACTAAGCTTATTCAGTGGATGTCTTTAGGGAAGGAAGATGTTTCACTCCTTTGGAAATCAAAAATATATTACATTTTCTTTTCCTTTTTTTTTCTGAGATCAGTGTTTACCTTCAGATGTTACGTGTTGGTGCATCATGCTCTGTGGGTGCAAGCATGGGTGTTCCCTAACTTGCCAGCGAGGCGCAGCGAGTTGCAGTGCTGGGAAGGCAGTGGGTGCAGCACCCAGTCCGCTGCGGCTGCCCCGGTGGGAAGGCAGAGCCCATAAGGGACAACAGCTTCTGTCAGCAGCACAGTGCAATAAAAATGACAGCAGTGGTAGTCGGTATCCATCATGCCCAGCTTCCCAGTCCTAGATGCTACATAACATTAAAAAGTAACGGTGACAAGAACAACAACAAACCTATGCTGTCCCTCCTCATTAACTTTTTAAAGCTTCTGCACACTTTGTGGAATCACCATTCTATTGCATGGTCAATAATGTATGAAATGAAAAACTCCTGTCCACCCTGAGAAGAAAAAAGCAGAGAGAGATTTACAGTAACTGTTTAGTGCTATTTTTGGTAGTCCCGATTTAAAACGCAATTTAAAAAAAAAAAAAAAAAAAAAAAAAAAAAAAAAAAAAAAAAAAGCATAGAGACAAGAATATTAAATTAAAACAAAAAAGTGATCAAATATTTTAAAGACAGTTGCAGTGAGAGATATTATATTTTCCGTTTCTTAATTTCTTTTACTCTTTGTTACCTTGCCACAAGTGAGCCACAGGCTAGAGAGAAAACAATGTCCTTGTTATTTCCTCATTCCCTTTTAAAAATTAATTTATTGTTCATGGAAGACACTTGTCTCTGCTAGCCCCCAAGACCCAGAATTAGGAGTAAATGCACACCTTCTATCCATCTTCCCATCACTAGCAATCTCCTTGACCTATTAACCATCTCGCTGTTAGGCTCAGCTGAAGCATCTGTCCAGAGGTAGAACATGGCAGGATTTTTCTGACTGTTCTGCACTCCAGGGCTGGAGAAATACTTCACCCTATGTAATTAACACATTCATGTAGAGAACGGATAACGATGAATAAATATATTCCTAGCTCTGTCTTCCAAGGATTAGAAAATGCTTAGGGTTTGGCAGAATGGGCTAACTGAAAGAAGGCAAGTGGCATTTTCAGAAGTAGATTTACAAAAATATGTGCTTAGCCATCATGGCATGCTGTCTGTCTCCGGCGTGACTTTCTGCTGCCACTGCTACTGAATTCTCTTGCAGAGGGAACAGCACTGACTGATTCACATACACACAATCTGCAAAATCTAATTTGGATAGGACTGTCCCAGGGAAGCTTCCAGAAGTGGTGCTGACCCCACTCCTATTCCTGCTAACATGGCCACTTCACTGCTAGGACTGCTGCCCCAGCAGCTCCGGCTTCAGCACGTGAGTTGGAAAATTTAGTGTGGGATAGCATCAGGAAATGGCTTTCTTCACCTCACAGCAACTCACAGCAAATTGGTGTAATCTGCATTTCCAGCTACAGGAGTTTTTTGAGCAGAATTAATTGTAAATGACTTCTAGCCTAGTTATAATCTAAAATACCATTTTATTTTGGCAGTAGAAAGGAACTGCACTTTCTGCATAAAGCCAATGCCTGTAAAACAGAAGAAAGCAAAGCATGATCAGTGTGGTGAGCAGGAGATAAAGCAAGCTCCTTGGCACTGGGCAATGGCAGAGGAAGTCTGTTTCCTCCCTGATAGCTAGTCGAACATTGTTACCCTAAGCTGGGCTGGTTCTCCTCCCACCAGGCTGTTCATATACCATCTGTCCGTGCTGAAAATTATCAGGAGCATTATGTTGGGTCTTCACTTATTAAAAGGCTGAATGCAAACTTTCCAGAGCATACAGAATGTTACAGCTTACTGCACCAGAAACTTTATACCATTATGTCTAGCGAGGCCCCTGAGTCTCTGTTTTAATGCCTTGGAAATGCGACAAAGTAGAACCAAGAAAGGGCAAAGTAAAACGTGAAACTTTAAAATCAGGATCCACAGTCTTTTCCCATTTCCCTCCTTCTTTCGCATAAAACTAGAAACAAAACAAATTTATACTCATATTGCATTTTAAAAGCAAGGATAGGGTAAAATCTTTCCCATGAGCATTTTGCCTGTGTTGCCTTTGAGGGGTAGAAAAGCCTTCAGAAGAAAACCATAGTTCCGGCACTTTTTCTTTTCCCTCAGGTCCCCCCATCAAAACTGGTTTTCACTAAAATGTGAACAGAAAACCATTTTCAGATGCCGCCTAGATAAGAGGTAAAATGTAATTCTTGCTATTAATATTTAAGAATCACATATATCTCCACATGTTAAAACACTCTATTACCACCACCAGTGTCTGCTTTCCTTTGATGTGGAAGTTGGCATTTCCTGCAATAATGAGACAACAATATGTTGACGATCCACATCTTAGATATTCTTACAACAAAGTTAGAAAATTGGCCATATTAGAATAATGCATATATGAGTTTAGATTCAGATTTCCATGTGCACCTCCAGAGTGGACAGGGGAATGTAGAAAGAGAACAGAAATTGCTCACTTTTGCTCACAGAACAGAGAGACAGCAAATGCTGGGCATGGGGCTGAGATTCCTGGTATTCAGATCACTGCTTCAAAAATTAACTCTTACTGGTATTTTGAGAAATATGTCTTAGAATTCCAGAATTTAAATCTCTCACTATTGACCACTTTCATAGAATTGAAAATAGGATATAAATTCAGCAAAACGCTTTTGGTAGCTCTTGAGCAACTTTAACAAGTGGGAATGGGTGAATATCAGTTTATTTCAATCTATCACTGATCACTGTATTTTTAAATATTATGGAAAATAAACAACTGATCTCCCTCCTCTTAAATAATCCTTTGAAATATTCTGTTCTATGTGAAGAGGTTATTTTATTTATTTTTATGGAAGATGAGAACCTATTCTTTATACATTTCACACACACCCCCCAAAAATTAGAAAAGCCTTCTGTAGCATGAAAGAAATCTTGTTTTTTAAGTATTTAGTTATGAACTTCACAGAGGGATGATTTTCTCTGTTAAACTTCATGACAGCTCCAATTAAGGGTGAGATTTTAAAAGCCATCCAGGCAGCATTAGGACAGTGCCTTTGAAGAACGTCACTTTTCTCTGTGCAGGCATTACACATGCAATAGCCTTACTGGCCAAGCATGGCCCATGAAAGGCTCATCTTCCCTAAAGCCTTCAGTGCTCAGATTACCCTTCTCTGTGTATTCAGTTTTTGCTTCTCACCCAGATCTGCCACAAAGTACACAAGCATATGTCTTTCTAAGCCAGTCTCTATTATTTTATAAAACCCAGTGCAAAACATACAGGAATTGATTGTGGTAGCTGTCAAGCCTGCAAGTGATTCAGGCGTGTTTGCCCTTTCCTTCACTGCATTTTTGGGTGTTATATAAATAGAACAAGAAATGTAAAATGCAGGTTAAGTAAGTCATTCAACACTTCTGGTTTTTTTCTGATTTGTCTCCTGTTCTGGCACCTTTTTTGAAACCACTTTTTGTCCATCAGCTAATATTGGAATATTTGTGGGTTTGAAAGCCAAAACAATGGGTTCTGCTATGTGTGTTATCATCTTTGACAAAATGAAGTATTGAATCAGAACCAGGATCCATCCAGGTTCTTCAAAAAACATACTAGACACATTCCTCATTAGGCATCTGTTTATTCCAAAACACAAACACACAGGGGATAGAATTAGATAACACTTTTCTGGCTTACTAAATGGGTTAGACTTAGTAAATATGGTACTCGATTTTCAACTGATTCTACCATCTGTCAGCAAACTTATTGCTTTTAGCAGGGGTTTTTCTTGTGGTAATTTCTGGGATTTTTTCCCCTCTGTTCCTTTCATGAATATACATGCCTACGAAGTTTAAAGGAAAGTAATACAGAAAAATTAATTAATCAAAAAATCTGAATAGTATAGGTTAGGTTATAATCAGAAGGTACAAAGGGACTTGCAAATTCTTATTAACAAGCAGCACAGGAAAAAAATAATCTAATATGTGGAAGAAACCTCCTATTATTTTCCAGGTGTGTCTAAATTCCGCAGTCAGCTACTGGGATGAGTGGTGTGTGTGCAATGCACAGCGCAGCAAGAACTGTGTGCCTAAGCTGAGACTGGTGTAAGAAGGACAAATAGCTACAATGAGGCAAACCCCACAGAAAACTGGCTAACTGGGACCCAATTTCATGAAAGTCTAAGCATAACATTTCTGATGTGTTTTCATACTCAGAAAAAAAAATAAATAATTAATATATCTCAGGCCTATTCTGATGCTAAGTAGGGGCAGAATTAAATCACCACAGTAAATTTAGTTGTGTATACTTGCACTTCTGACTCTGTTGTAGTTCGTTGCCTCCCAGACACTAGTATTAGAAGAAGTAAGTCACCCATAGAAAGGTTTCTGGCTGACACAGCAGGTCCAATTCAGTCTTTGGAAATATGAACGGTTATCCCAACCAGACGTAGTCTGGCACACCTTCTTAGTTTGCACGTAGCACTGCATGGCAATACGCATTGTCCGTGGAGCTAGTATGGGCTCCGCTGGTCTGAAGGTCCTACAACAAGCTCCACTGCATGGTGCAGATGTGTTGTTTCTACAGTAGCAGCTGTCTCGCATTCCACAGGCAGTGTTGTGTTGCTGTTGAAGAGCCTGACACATTTTTCTTCTTGGAAAGAAATCTTGGCCTCATCTAACAGAACGGAAGCTTTTTTCATTATTTCCAGCAGGTTTATGTCTCACTTCTTGACATACACCTTGTATGTTTAGGGAAGGTATGAACTTTTGGAAGGAAGGAGTAAAGGAGAATAAAGGCGCAGTCAGAGACACTGGTGATGGTGGTGGGTTTAGCAGTGACTCTCTCCAAGGCATCCCTGGCACATCAGGATGCTCTTCTTCTCCTTAGGAGTCTCAAGCACTAGAACAGCATTGCCACCATCCCCCCTCATTTGCAAGAAGAGGCTGCTCTCAGGAAAGAGAGGGGACAACAGGGAAATCTTGTGCTCATCCCAGTTTCAGCTGGTCCTGGTATAGTTTGTCAGACAATGCTGCTCTGCGTTTTTTTTCATTCAGTTTCAGGCCAAGTTTGTCCCCCTGACCAAAATGACCTTTTTTGCCCAGGAATAAAACAAGAAGATGGCAAAACATAACTTAGCTGTAGACAGCTTATGCAGGGGATTCAGCCTGCTGAGATATGAGGAATGATTAATAGCAGGGAAATGGATTTGGGGAGAAAAATGGCAGATAGTCAGAGATTCCTTATAGGCAGGTGCATCAATATATCATTATGCAGCATTAAACACTGTTGGAGAAGGAGAGGCCAGACCTTGTAACAATTCATACACTGTGATGAATAAAAGTACAAAAAGTAATCAGGAATGAGATAAAGGTTAGTACCAGGTATAAAACATCAATACAGGGGAGGAGTAGGAAGATTACTGAAATGATCATGAGACTGTAGAAAAATGATAAGAAAAGGCAAGGTGAAGAATGGAGAGAGGTTTGAATGAGATATAAGATAAATGGGAAGATGTGTTTCATATACATAAAGGAACAAGAGATGACACAAGAGGTGGAATGAGACATAGAAGGGGTAATATATTTTTGAAAGGGCTGACACTGTAAAAAATATATTATTTATTTAATCCTATGTTCACAAAATATGATGGAGAAATAATCAGATATTTCTTTTCCATGAGAAGAAAAGATACCATAATAAATCAAGGCTACGTCCAAGACGATGTCAATGAAAAGAGGACATCAGAAGGCTTAAACTGATTGCCAGCATCAAAGACCCATGCCTTATTCAGAAAAATAAAAGAAAGATAAATACAGATATATTAGTAAATGTACTGCATTAAAAAGTTTTTTCAAGTATGAAAAAAAAAAATCAGTGAAATAGAAGTTATCAAATCTAATGCCTCTACTTTTAAGAACAGATTTGATCTGACAGCAAAAACCATTCCTTTCATTCAAAACAACACTGGGAAAAGTAATCAGGTGAAGATAACATTGGGTGAAAGTGCTGTCGGAGAAAATATTGGGGAAAACTTGCAAGAGAAAGCTATAGTGACATTTCTTATTTCAGATACAGCAAACATCATAGACTCAATAAAGGCAGTAGACTACGAACCCCCCCAGCAGGATGTCATGGCCAAAAGACCTAATACAAACCATTCATGGGTGAACAGGAAAATAGGAAGTAGGGTTATGGGTATTAATTTACCTATGTAGCCGGCAGGGGCAAGAGCATTACTGGGATATGCTGTTTCTGCTTACTCCACCTACACTTATAGAGGACAGTAGATTGGGGAGGGTTTAGACTGCAGGCATAAAGGTGCTGTGAGAAGTGAGGGACATTCATTGGAGTGAGGGAGGGAGTGAACAGCCTATCCAGAAGCTGAAATGAACTTTTCATACTACCTCTGCAGGGAAACATTTCTGAGGGCATGAAGTTGTTTATCTTGCACATAGAAACATAACAGGATGCCATGGTTGGAGGCTGACATCAGTCAAATTCAAACTGGATTCAGACAGCAAATTCAGAAGTATATATTCTTCACAGCAGTAGTAAAAAATAAATGACCAGTGGCTGTGGACAACTCTTATCACTTGAATTCAAGACTGGAAGTCTTTCTAAGAAACATGCTGCAGCACAGGGAGTGGTAGTCTATACTGACCTAAGAAAGGCTGGATAAAATTCTGTAGTTCAGGACATACTGAGTGTCAAGCAAGGTGTCCCTTCCAGTGTGAAAATGTATAAATACATGAAATGCCAGTCAAATTTCTGAAAGAGTTAATAAGCTTGCCACATGGCATCTGCTGACAGGAGATCATGGTGGAAAAGGAACAGTGTCTGTAACACAGTTCCCTGAAAAATGCTTGATGTAGTAGATTATTCTGGCAGGGAATATAGAAAGAATATTGGACTTCAGAGTGAATTAATGGGAAAGGGGATTATCAGAGAGTCAGAAGCTTTATTATTAGGGCCAAGGTTTGTTGTGTTTATTTATTAAAAGGTTGTTTAGTCAGGCAGTGGTATTTGATGATACCAGGCTTGGAGAGAGGCAGTCAATAACAAGGCAGAGTGGATTACAGTTGAAGCTGGTGCTGATATACTACAGACAGTGAATGAGATAGACAGATTAGTGTCTTGTAATTGATTGTAAGGAAATTTAAAGAGATGAAGGACTCAAAGGGAACAAGCATCCTCAGCAGGAATAGAAGAGGGGGAGAAAAGGCTAAAAGAGAGTTAAAAGTTAAATGCTAAGACCTTTTGACAGTGTTGCAGTTATTAACAAAAATGTAGAAAAGTATAAATAGCCTTGAGAGAGAGAACCTTGAGAGGCATTTCAATGAGATCATACCATAAGTCCTGAACACAGGTACTAAACCTGTATCCTCATTAGCAACAAAAATGTTAAAGCATCACTTTATGTAAACAGAAGCTGAAGAAATGTAGTCCTGTCTGCTTCAATAAATGCAGTAAAGAGCATAGACATACTTGTGAGAGACACAGTTTCCATCAATCAAATGCTGATGTACAGACCTGGAGTGAATTCACAGACAGTTACAAGAAAGGTTAATGCAGAGTGTTTCGTGATGGCTTCTCTCACCAAATGATAGAGTCTGGCCTGAAGAATAACAACCAATTGAAAATACGCTAAGTAATATTTAGCATAGGTTTTAATGCTAGAAGGGTCTGTGGAGATCATACTCTGACTGCTTGTCACAGAATTCCTGGCAGCACCACCTTTCATTCAGTGGTTCTTTCCCAGCAACATTCAGAAGTCAAAAGCTAGTTCAAGGCTGAGGGTAGCCTGATGGTGGATTTCAGCTAACTCCCTGCTATTTGCTGAGCACCCTTCCATGAGCAAACTAGGGGTGAAACCAGCCTGAAGTACCACTTCCAGACAGAAAGGATGAAGCCAGCACCTGCCACTCCAGGTGTGTCTGTGGGAGAGAAGTGTACCTGCTCCAGGCATGGTCCCACCAGAGCTACCAAGAACATTACCTGTGGTGGTGCAGGAGCTCAGCCCTCACTGCCCTCTGGGCTGTTCCCCCTGCCTGGGGCATTGCACAGAAGTTAATTTAACCCCTTGTTGTGCTCCAGCTGATGGATCTTGCCTGTGTTTTTTTCTTCCTATCAAACACAGATTTTATTCTTGTTCAAATTATTTATCCCAGTGGACCTAAACTTTTGCTCAGTCCCCTGCTGAGTTCCTGAAAGATAATGAACTAACTGATTTCTGGGTAATTTATGCATAAATTTATATACTGAGCTGTAGTTTAATCAAACTCCTTTGCCTTGTGTAGTATAATAGCAATATCTAATGAAAACATATGAAGTATGTGTTTCATAATTACCTCAGACAGCTCATTTCGATTCGCTTCCTATTTAAATCCCCAAATTCCTATCTTCTTGCATTGTAAACACTTTCCTTCCTATCTCATCAATCTGAGTTATGTAAATGATGTGGGGGTGGGGGTACAATTAAATTTTTCCCTCAGTGTTATCAAAGGCCCTGTTCTCCCAGAAACATCTGACTTGGGTGCACACAAAATACACTTTTTTATTTGACTGAAAACCAAAATTAACATTAAATAACAAATAATGGTCAGCACCAGTAGAGTGATATTACTGGAGCTAGGACATACAGACTTCTAGATTAATTATTTAGAGGACACAGACATTACAAAACTGCCTTTGTGATATGATGTCAGAGACATTTAATATGAAATACATGCAGCACTATGGCCTCAACTCTACTCTCACTGAAGGCCAGTATCAGGAGTATCCACTTTGAAGCCAGTGGAGCTACAGCAATGTAATTTGGTATTAGAAAATCGAGCACTGTTTTCTGAGGTCTGAGAAACAGGCAATTTTTTATAGCAGAGAAGGAAAAGAAAATTAAATGCTAAAGTAAAACTAGGTATCAACCGTTTAGAAGAAATTACTCTTCACCAGCCCAACATAATATTTCAACATCCACCCGCAGGAATGCAGTTACATTTTTGGTGCATCCAGCAATAGTGAACTTGTATAACAGTTATGTGTAGTGGCATTAAAGCATCTAGGGAAAGGGCAAAGGAAAAGATATCAGCACTGATGCCAAGTCAGTATAGAAAGAAATTGTGAGTAGCTGACAATGTGCCATCCACATAGTGTTCCTGCTTTGAAAGATTATTCTTTCCTGGAATTAATTTCAGGCATTTACAGTATAAGTGTCAGTTTGCTTCTTTATTATTTTTCCCAAAGACTACAAGTTGCACATACACCATCAATGAAATGTAGTTACCTCTCTGACAAAACTGCAAGAAAACGGTACAAAGCAATATGATACAAAAGCAGAAGATGAAGAGAGCCTAAACAAGAGAGTTGTGATAAGCACCGAGCAGTTGACATGTTTCAGCAGTTCTGTTTCATATACAGAGAACAAAGAGTGTTGGAGCAGCTTCTCAGCGAGTCTGAAGTGAGAGCCATTTACACCAGCTGAAGTCTGCCCCCTGCTATTCTAGTCTGAGACAAATTATTTTATATTCAGAAAAAAAAATCTGCTGAACCAAAGAGCAAAAGCAACATTTCCATAGGAGAAAGAAGGAAAAAGAGAATAAAAATTTGAGGTGTATGAGGTTTCAATTCTCAAGTGCAGGATTTTAAAATCCAGAGCTGCCTCCTCCTTCTCATACCTCCCTGATTTTTTTAATTGTGTCTTTTGCCCCCTTGTTTTTTTCTGAACATTCTATTACTGGCAGGTTATTTCCTTGTCTGGATCCACTCTTCTTCTAGCTCCTGCGGTCAGTGTTTGTTCCTGCCAGGTCACGACATCACTATGCTTCATGTCACAAAATTGATCAACAGCTGCACTGCTTCTACTCAAAAAAAGGAAAAAAAAAATAAAAAAAGACCTCTGTATTCAGTTCTTAGCAGGAATATGTTTACAGTAAACCACAGTTTTGCAATGCTGGGAACAAACAATTTGTGAAGGATAAATTAACAACAGAGCATGGCAAAGCAGTTGTAAGGAGATTTTTATCAACTAAGTATCATCTAATTCTAAATTGGACAATTTCCTCTAAAAATTGCATTACAATGAAAAGCCTGTTTTGTTCCTCCTAGTAAACAGTTTCTACACAGTAAACAGTTCAATTAGCTCAATTTTCAAGCACTTCTGGAAGAAGTGTGGGTGATAGGTGGAGAGTCCAATCCTCCAACTAAGCTCCAAGGACCAGCCATGGCAAGACCTAAGAGTTAAAGACATCAGTTTTGATACATCTACACCAACATCTCTTGAATCATGAGGTAAGTAGAGATAAATCAGATTGTAACTCAGTGAGTGAAAATGTGTATAGATGTCCCTCGTGTTTTGAAGGAAGATGAGGTCTGAGAGGACTGGAAAACTGCAGGCAAAAGACACTGAAGCACCAATCCCAGACTCTACAGCAAATGTGAGCCGCATCAGCTGGGGCTGACACGTTACCAAGCTGGTGGGACACTCCCTCACATGCTATTTCTATCTTAAAGTTTGGGTTCCTGTATGTTCAGCTCACCCTCCTCAAACTGCTCACTACAACCTTGCAGAGGCAACATCCTCCTTCAAGCTGACAATGTTTCTGTCTTTGGAAAACAGCAACAACATCAGTGCCTGGAGAAGTCTTTCTGCTCAGGAACATGGAAGTCATTTGAAACTCTTGCTAGCTAGCCTAGGGAAGATAACCTAACAACAACCCCTCCTTTCAACTAAATGTCCTCCCAGAAAAGCAATTGGGGGAAAAAAAACATAAAGAACAACACTGAAGAAGGAAGAACAGTATGAAGCAGGTTATCACAAAGGGAAGAATCCATGCAGTAGTGTTTTCTGTTTTGTGTAGTGTATGTGTTATTGAAACAGAGCTGCTGAGTGCTGCCTGCCATTCCCAAGAGAGAACTGTTTACACAGCAGGTGAGCGTACAACAGGGGACAGGTTTAGAGGAAGAGATACAGTTGGATCCGTAACCATTAGGCCATAATTCCTTTTATCCTGGAAGCAAATCTAGTATTCCTAAGCAACATTCCTTAGTTGTTTAGGAGAAGGGTTTGAAGCCTCCTGGCATAGAAGGGCACATCTGTTCGGGCTTGTGATGCCCAGCAGCCCAACAGAGGGGATACTGCTGTGGCTCCATAGCCCCATGCCAGCTGGCAATGAGGCTGAGTGAGCATTCCCAATAGGCTCACACACACCCCATGCATACACATATACATAAACCTCTGGCCAGCCACATGGATCAACACAGACAGGAAACACAGCACTCACAAGCACAACAGCACCATGGCCTCATCCTGATCCCTTCTTTAGCTGATCAGGACGACAGCCCGTTAATGGAAAAAATATATACCTATATACACACCATATGGATCCCTCTATTAGCTGGGTCTAGATACTCTGCCAAAAACTGGCCCTGGATCCCCCATCTCCCTGGCTGTTGACACCCATACATGTGGGTTCCTAAGGCCTGCAGCCTTCAGTTGCTGGTGCAGAGCTGGCAGACCCTCTGGTCTCTGACTGCCTTCTCAACTCTTATCAAACTTGCTGGCAATTCCAGTTATATGTTTGCTAGCAATCACACACTGCCGTATGTACCCAGACAGCATGCATGGTGTCTGGCCTCTCCACTTGCTGGCACCCAGGCACCTGGACCCCTATGACCCATGGTACAACTCCAGTTGCTGGCCCCATAGACACTGATGCATGCAAAATAGTTCTCACTCAGGAAAATAGTTTGAAACAGAGTTTAGTAAAAAAACAGGGGCAGGGGTTCATGCTTCTGAGCAGGATGTTGGGGCTTCCCACCTGCCATCACGTCTCTGGGATCCTTCTAGCCAATAACCCAACACCATCCTCTTGTGGGAGGAGATCCACAGAAAGGGTAACCACCCATTCTCCTGACTAAAGGCTGACTAAAGGCTCGCTCAAGCCTGAGAAGATCTGATACTCATATAAAGATTCCGTCTTACTGTTTCTCCATGCAGTGGGTCTCTAAATCTATATAGGTGATATTTCAGTTCCCTTAAAACAGGGTTGCATGTAAAGCAGTCTAATAAAACAGTATGAAGCTTTAAGAAACTGAGAAACACAGTTCAGCTGCCACCCTGAATAAAAATGTTCACATTCCTGTGTACTACCACAAATTATTTTTAGCCTGTCTTCCCTTGACAGCTAGATTTTGGGGGCCATGATGTTTTAATGTATTGTCTAGTTTCAACCAAAATTGTCCAAAGATGACTGAGACCTCACAGTCTGTACTAATGCTTTTTTTTTTTTTTTTTTTTTTGTGAAAATGGGCAGCTGGGTACCCATTTACTGCCTCCTTTAGAGGAAAAAAATTTTGTGAACTGGTTCATTACTACCTGTCAGAGAACCAAGACAGGAGAGAGTTAATAGTCTCAGTGTCTCACCTACAGAAAAAAACTCCTGTGAGACATCACCCTGGCTTAGACGAAGAGGACACAAAGCTGCAGCAGACTTGGCTTCACTGGTTCTGGTTCTGGTGCTGAGGCAGGAGTGTGCTCACCATATTCTCACAGAATCACAGAACCATCTAGGTTGGAAAATACCTTGAAGATCATCTCGTCCAACCATTAACCTAACACTGACCATTCTCAATTACAGCATATCCCTCAGCACTATGTCAGCCCAAGTCTTGAACACCTCCAGGGATGGGGACTCCACCACCTCCCTGGGCAGCCCATTCCAACCCCTAACAACCCCTTCTGGAAAGAAATACTTCCTAATATCCAGTCTAAACCCTCCCTGGCACAACTTGAGGCCATTCCCACTTGTCCTATTGCTTATTACTTGGTTAAAGAGGCTCATCCCCAGCTCTCTGCACCCTCCTTTCAAGTCTCCCCTCAGCCTCCTCTTCTCCAGACTAAACCGCCCCAGTTCCCTCAGCCGCTCCCCGTACGACCTGTGCTCCAGACCCTGCACCAGCTCCGTTGCCCTTCTCTGGACACGCTCGAGTCATTCAATGTCCTTTTTGTAGTGAGGGGCCCAAAACTGAACAAACGAATCGAGGTGTGGCCTCACCAGTGCCGAGTACAGGGGTAACTGTGTCAGCACACCTAGTCTTGCCATTAAAGTCTGAGGTAAAGAAGGCATTAAGCACCTCAGCTTTTTCCTCATCACTTGTTACTATGTTTGCTCCTGTGTCTAACAGGGAACGGAGGCTCTCCCTGGTCTTTATTTTGCTGTTGACATACTTATAGAAACATTTCTTGTTATCCTTGACTGCTGAAGCCAGATTAATTTCTAGCTGGGCTTTAGACCTCCTGATTTCTGCCCTGATTAGCCTCACAGCATCTTTGTAATCATTACAGAATCACAGAATCATCTAGGTTGGAAAAGACCTTGAAGATCATGTAGTCCAACCATTAACGTAACACTGACCATTCTAAACTCCACCATATCCTTAAGTGCTATGTCTATGTCATTGCCAGTGGCAAAATGCTGGATCCCTTTAGTTTCTAGTCCTGTCATTCAGCACAGGACCCCAGTACCTTTCCAATACACCCCATCCAATCCTGGTGCTGAATACAGAGCTGGCATTTTACTTCAGGCTTCTTCATAGCACTTGTCACTGTAGCACCTAACTGGTTCAAAATCTTTAATGACTTTTCCTACATAACAACCTGATGATGGAAAGAGGTGTAATTATCTCATTTGTCTAGTGAGGAACTTAAAGACATTAAGATGAAAACAGTAAAAAAAATGCCCATTAATTTTAGGTGCCCACTTTAGGATGTCTAGGAATTAATTATTTTTAGAGTACTTAGCATAATGTAGCTGTATACACTCAAGAACTTCACTGCATTTATAAGTACTTGGCACTTTTTATACAGAGACCCTAATCCAAGTTAAGGACTTTCAAGTGGAGGAACATGTAATTATTGGCCACCTGTAAAAGAACTGATCCAAGTCACTGCCCAGCATCACACCAGATTTTGGTGGTGATATGAAGAAGAGAATCCAGTTTTCCAGGATTTCTGTGAGCTGCCTTCCCATGAAACTATCACCCTTCCCTTCTCATGACATCCTGTCTAAGTACTAAGTGTATCCTAGCAGCAGCCAAGGCCCTGCAAGTAATTAAGCCTTTTTCCACACAGATGTAACACATTATTTCTGCGTCCTCCCTTCCATGAACTGAATGTAGGACCTCTCTAGAAGGAAATGGGGGACCTGGTTACCCAGGATATGGAAAAGGCTACTCAATGACGTTTTTGTCTCAGTCTTCATTGTCAAGAGCTCCAGTCACACTGCCTAAAATGCAGAAAGCAAAGTTGGGGACTGGGAGAATGAAGAACCACCCACTGTAGGAGAAGATCAGGTTCAAGACCACCTTAAGGAACCTGAAGATGCATAAGTCCATGAGAGCTGATGAAATGCATCAGCGTGTCCTGAAGGAGCTGGCAGACAAAGTGGCTAAGCCACTAGCCATCTTATTTGAGAAGTCATGGCAATCAGAGTTGTGGTCAACAGATCGATGTCCAAGCAGAGAGTAGTGACGAATGGTGTTCCTCAGGGGTCACTGTTTAACATCTTTGTTGGTGACATGGACAGTGGGATTGAGTGCACCCTCAACAATTTTGCCAACAACACCAAGCTGTGTGGTGCAGTCAACACACTGGGGGAAGGGATGTGCCATCCAGAGGAACTTTGATGGTCTTGAGAGATGGGCCTGGGCTAACCTCATGAAGTTCAGCTAGGCCAAGTGTAAGTTCCTGCACATGTGTCAGGGCACAAATACAGGCTGGGTGATGAGTGGATAAAGAGCAGCCCTGTGGAGAAGCACTTGGGGGTATTAGTGGACTCTGACCCAGCAATGTGAGCTCGCAGTCCAGAAAGCCAACCGTATCCTGGGCTTCATCAAAAGAAGTGTGGCCAGCAGGTTGAGGAAGATGATTCTGCCCATCTACTCTGCTCTTTTAAGACCCCACCTGGAGTACTGCATTCAGCTATGTGGCCCCCAAGACAAGAACATGGATCTGCTCGAGCAGGTCTAAAGGAAGGCCATGAAGATGATCACCTGATTATGAGGACAGGCTAGATCGTCTAGTCCCACAGGGGGGTGGGAACTAGATGACCTTAAGGTCCCTTCCAACCCAAACCATTCTATGATTTTATCATGTAAGTACAGACTGCTGTTTCACAAGGACTTAGATATAAGGAAGAAATTCTTCACTGAGGGTGGTGAGACACTGGCACAGGATGCCCAGAGAAGCTGTGGCTGCCCCCTCCCTGTCAGTGTTCCAGGCCAGGTTGGACAGGGCTTTGAGCAACCTGGTCTAGTGGAAGGTGCCCATGGCAGGGGGGTGGAACTAGATGGTCTTTAAGGTCCTTTCCAACCCAAACCATTCTATGATTCTATCAAGTATAAGCTGCTGTTTCACAAGGGCTTTGGTTAAAATTTTATAGATGGTGACCCATTCTCCTAACCCCTGATTTTCTAATCTCCTTTCTGCTAATTTTTGAATACATGAGTTTACAACCAGAAATTCCGCTAAACACAATATTTCCCCATGATATAAGACAATAAAATATGTAACATCAAAATAAGCACTGGGAACCTCTTTTCCTTTCAGAAATACATAATTTAAAATAGTGATTTATATAGGACATATACTTTTGCAATACCACTGATATTTATCTTGAGTTCTTAGTGAATTTTGGGCCTGATCAAAAGCATTGGCTTTCTGTGGATGTTGATTTGATTGTAAAATAGCTCATCTCAACAAGTTCAGGGTGGTATTCTGCTGCATCATAGATATTCAATGGTACATCAAAAAATTCATCTCAGGAGTTGAAAATGTGAATTTAAATCTCTCAATTTTTTTTTCATTGCATTCCATTTAGTCACAAACATCTCACCTTTTTTCCGGGTTGTTTTGTGATGTTGACTGAGCCAAAAGTTGTTACAAATTTACATGCTTTCCAGATGGGAGATATGGCAATATTTATGCCTGGTCTTTCTGAAACAAGCTCATCCACATAGCGATGATACTTGTCTAGCAGCACCAAGTATCAGTGACAAGTAAGAGTCTTAATGTCAGGCACATCAGTTTCTAATTTCACTCATAGCTAAAGAAATCCAGTAATCTCACTTCTATACATACAGATAAGAACACAAGCAGCTCATTGACTCAGACTGTAGCCACCATTTTGTATGTTCTCTTCTCATCCGATGCAAGTTTGTGTGTGTCTCTCACTTTCACTGTGAAATACAGTGAAATATTATTGTGAATATTCAGAACAAATGAAGTTGTGATAGCTAGCACTTACGCTGTGAATAGTAAAAGTATTTAAGCCTGTTGTTGCCTTGGAAGAATGAAGGTCATCTTGACTGCAAAGCTGGATTCCATCATTTTGACTTAAAAATAAAGAAATGGATGAAGAAGGAGAAGGCTTATGGGAGTAAACAACAACAAAAAAGAGGTAACATTATCTAACAGCACAAATGAACACTGAATAAACGTAAGAAGGACTTAACACACTGTGACACACTGGGCTATTGCGTCTGCGGTGGTCAGCAAGAAAGGGGAACACTCAAGAGGAGACAGTGGTTTCATACAAAGGAAACATTAATGGGGACCTTCGCTAAGAAACTGCATCACCCCAGGACATCATCAGCACAGATATGTATTCAGGTGGCATGAATTAACTGCGAATTAATACATCTTGGAGGGTTTTACTTGTACACAACATACACATAGGCCATTTCTGAAAAATGAATAATCTATAGTTAGCATCATTAAACACAGGATAACTGCCTCCCACAACAATAACGCTGTCTACAGCATTTGTCATGTTTCCCAATATGGGAAATGTCATTGAAAAGATAAACATGACAGCTTGGTAAATAGCCAAAGTAACTCTTACAGTTATGCCTATGTCAAGTAATATTTTTGACCTGATTTGCACAGTATGACTGAGGAAAATAAATATTTTATTTTGAAAGTTTGCTGGAATAGTAATGAAGTGCTCTGAAACAGATCTGCAAGTGACAGTCTGTTAATTTAAGAGTATACTATATGATAGGAAGCATCTTTTCCAATTAGCCAGCCGTGATTGCACCGTATTTTGAAAAGACTGAGAAAATGCACTAGCCTGGCTTTGTCGATCTGATAATTCTCTGAAATGAATAGCCAGCAATTATCTCATACAGCTTTACAGATGCACACTTTGGCCATCAGCAAGGGCTTGGCAGCAGTCTGTATGGCCCTGCATTGTACTGGGCATACAACATCGTCCAGGCTGGGGTTTTCAGCTAATTTATAAAAGAGTCAAAGACTTTTCTACCTCCTGGAATGAATGTCTTTGGAATGAAAATTTGTAGTATAGTCTAAAAATGGAATATTTCTAAGCATATCTTACTAACTCCACAGAAGTGAAAGACTATGCACACTACTCGAGGAGAAAAAATGTGTTTGTGGCCCAGAGTCATTTTTAGTTGCTCTGTGTGTATGTTTGTGTGTATCTATGTACAGACACACATGCCATTTCTCTTACAAATCTACGTCAGTACTTTATGCATTGCTATATACAGAAATCATTTTAGAAAGAATCAGAAAACCCCCCTTTCTTTTACTAGAGATTTGATACTTCTTAAGAAAGAAAAAAAACTACCACCATCAACACAGAACACATGTTAAAAAACAACTGAGGGACTAGTCCAAACAACAATAAGGAATGACTCGTTTCAGAATGTCTGTATGTATCATGACAATAATATCTAATTAGGTTAAGTGTTCTATTTAATAATTCACTGTGTAATGAGATAGAGTAACAGAGAGTAATGGGATTTGTCAAAGCCCAAGCCAGTGCAGTATAAAACACGTTAGATATTTAAAACACATTTAGAATAACAAGATCAATTGATGTAAAAGCCACTTATGATGTTGTGCTGTTGTGAACTGCCACATCCTATGGGTTATCTGAAGGGAAAGCTCTTTACTTGACCTTTTAAAACTTTTTTTGCCAGTGACTTTCAGGAGATTATCTCTGTAAGCTAGGCAAAATTGCATAAAAGCAGGAAACTATGAAAGTATGTATTCTTAAGCCTTTCTGAGACAGAAAAGAAAAAAGGAAAGAGAAAATATACCTCCTTCTAAAATAGCCAGTACATAATCTCAGAAGTTCATTATAGCCTTGAGCACACTGGTTTGCATCCCAGATTAAAGGATTTTCAAAAGGAACTGTGATTGTCTTGTCACGGTTGAGCTAGATATTAGTTGGCTGAGCTGAGTATCAAATATGGGAAATTAGTTGCCATTAAAAGCTAGCTTCAGGCAGTTCATTTCTCATCAGCCAAGCTGTGTGAGCCTCCTGCTGTGGACAGTGAACATTAGCTTACTAAATACTTTTGCTAATCAGACACTGCATTACTAACAGAGGTGCCTGAATTTAGAGGGGAGGAGTTGAATGGCAGCTACTGAAAATCTGTCTGAGGTGAGATTAACATGCATTGCTTTATCAGAAGGGTTAACTTGCCTTTTCTCCAGGCCTCTATTAGAAAAAATAAGCCCAAATGCTTCCCTGGCTTTGTTTCGGGTTTTTTTTTAACCATTCTTTTACTATTATTTTCAATCCTGGGAAAGCCATAGAGGAGAGAAATTGAGTCAAGCTAACTTTGAAGTTATATAGCAGGAATTTGCTGTATTATGTGGTACTTGTAGGAACTTGCTGGCTCGGAGGATAACAACTATTTGCAACACCCTGTCAAACACCGTCATCTTTGAAATAAAATTTGTGTGCAACATGAAGTACAGAGAGCTCCAGCAGGACATGACAAGCCACATCTGCACTTCTGCTGTGTTCCTTTTAAGGAAAAAATACACAGCTTTTGACAAAATTAGAAGTGACCTTAGTGTTTGACTTAGCCATGAAATTATTATTTTTATTTCATTGGTGGGTTTGAAATGTTAACGGCATTCTTCTCTTAGTATGCTCCTTTGCGTTTACTTCATTGCTATAGCCACATGCTAAAGTAGTAGCATCTGGTTTTACTTGATTTCCAGGATGATTTCCAGGATGATTTCTAGACCCTGAGAAGATTTAGAAAACTTGCAGGTAAATGTGTTTGACCTAAAATGAACATGCAGATTTCCACATCACCAGCAATATTGTGCTGTTGTTATGAACGTCTTCAAAAATATTGCTAGAAATTAGCCCAGTACATTAGATGGGGAGATAGAAAAACAGTAGGAAGATTAGTCCAGGAGGTGCAGCATTCAGGAACAATGGGAAGACCAAACCAATAGTGGTGATGACCAAAACCAATCATGTCCCTTGTAAGAGAAACTCTTATACAAAGAAAATCTGTACTGCGAAGATACCTGCCTCCTAGGACAGGGCACAGATGCAGCAACTACACGTCTCATGCTACCTCACCACCCTGGCATTCAACCTACTCCCAAACCTTCTACTTTTGTTAATGCTGAAGTAAAAGGATCTTTTAAATGTGAAGAGAAAGGGAATTTTGGGGAACGGTTTTGGGTTTCATCATCACCTCTGCTTGCCATCTGTAGAGTTTTCTGTGCAAACTTGATCACTGTGGTGGGCTTCAACCTGAAAAACCTGCAGTAAGAGTCATCCTTGTGACTGTGTCTCCAGTAATTTCTGATTTTAAGGCATTCACACAGTTTGGCACCTACAGTAACCAAAACTGCTAGGCAATTTTGAAATCTTCTCTTATTTTTAACCTTTGCAGGAAACATTGTTCATTGTTTTATGCCACTGGTGGGATTTGTGTTATGACTCTGTGTTGGTGGTATCACCACTTAGAAAACTGCATTCTGCAGATAACACATATTTATATCAGCCACAGTAAAACTGGGCAGATTCCTATTTTAGTGCACGTGTCACAGAAATAACAATGAACTGGTATATCATCTGTATCCAAAGCATTGTTTTCAGAGCACTTCAATCTTACCCAGTGCCTCCTGCTAAGTCAAGGCAGAGTACTCACTGATGTGGGTCACTCTCAAGATACTCAGTTAAGGATGTGGGTCTGAAACGCCTGACTTCCAAACAACGAGACTCAGAGGTCTCTGTCTATCTAGGGAGTGTTTGACATACCGTGCAAGAACAACACAATATGGAGAAGCTAGATCCTCACACAGGCTCAGGATTTGTGTTCTTATTTTGCTTTTTTTTTTTTTTTTTTTTTTTTCCCTCTGTGCAGTACAACAGCCTATGCTGAAAACACTAAAGAAAGAAAATGCTGAGGATGGCAAGGAATGTGCCTTAGGTCTCTCTTCTGAGGCTTGGCCTCAATATGGTGACTGAAATGAAGGCAACTCCATCTTCCTGGCATTATAGACTCTAAACTTATACTGTAGGTAAGCATCTCTGTTCTTTCTTTTATGTCTGTCTGTCTTTAAGATACAGATAAGTAGAGAAACAAATCAAGCCCCAGAGATTAAACAGGTAGAAAAAAAACTCCTTTCCGAGGGCCACAGATGAAGGTGCTGTTGAGCTCTTCTCTTTCAAGATTTTTGTGCCTCTAGGCAAACTCAAAAGTGGATCTTTAAACACTGGATGAACTTCAACATCAAAACCAGAGGTAAGCAAAGGCTTTAAGATGGCAACTATATGAGAGCTAAGATTAAAATTCTGCATGTGCAAATACTAATATTTATGGCGAACACTGAGAAACACCCATCCTGGACTACCTCTAGAGCCCAGGAAACAAGAACAGGAAACAAGAATGTCCAGCTGGCACCAAGCAATGGTCCATTTGGCCAAGTGTTCTACCCCAACAGCAGCAGCAGGAGACACCTGCCTTCTCCTCTAATCCATTTTCTGTAGCCCTTGGATTAGAGATGCCAGAAGGTACATCCCTTATTATTATACCTGTTGGTACATGAATTTGGCCATCTGTACTCTGAATCATCTGAAACTATCTGCCTCTACAAGATTGTCCAAACTTCCTTCTGTCTATTTTGAACCAATCTCCACTAAGTGTTAATGAATGCCTGCACAACTGGTGGATGAAAGAGCTGCTCTGACCTCATCTGCCATGTCATGATTTTATACTTGTGGAGTACCTTCCCCTCTCACTGGCCTTTTCCTCCACAAAGGCTTCAACTCTAGTGTCTCCTTATAAGGCTGATGCTTCCTCTCCCTAATGATTGCAGCTGTGTCCCCTGCACCTCCTTCTCTGTTTTATAAAGACTCCTAGAAATTCCTAGAGCTCAAGTTTGACAATCTGGGGACACACAACAAATTTGTAGTCATCATCACGTTTCCATGTTCCATTTTCTCCAGTTATGTTTGCTTCGCAGATGTCGTTTGTCAACCAGGTACAAATACATACAGCACCCTCTAGAGTTAGACACATTCTCCCTGCCTCTTCAAAGGGTGTTAAACATAACAGAGTGGTGGCCTTGGCATCTTCATGAGTTGTTCCCTACTTAAAAACATCAAAAAGGTAAAACTTTTCAGAGCATTTGTACAGTATAAGTTTTTCTTACACAAAGTTTGATTCAGGCTATCCCTCTCCTTGTTTTTGTTCCAAAGGTGGTCCTCTCACCAATGATATGTTAGATTTAAAATATGCCCCATTTGTCTGAGACAAGAAAGGGATTCTTTCACCCTGCACAGAACTGTGCTGTACACACTCACTCATTGAAAGTAACTGAATTAAACTTCAAGGATACTTGAAAAACTAATCAGCAACACTACTCCCAGTATTTGAGATGGTTTTTCATAGTTCATCAGTACAAAACAAACTTTACCTAAGTTACTCTGACTCACTACTTAACAGCTCTTCATACATTAATGATTGCACTTACTAAAAGCTTTAAATTGGTACCAGTTTGATGGAAACTGTCAAGCCTATAGTCATTGTTTCTGACAGTATTATGTGTTTCAAGTTATTGTACTGCTTAGTGCCTTGTTTCCTCATGTAATAGTTTTATGTTGGAAAGGCTGTTTTGTTAAAGACATTTTTACTGTATGGGCTCAGAAGAGGATTACAGTTTCTCTGGGTGAACTGATCACATGAGGGAGGGGAAGCAGGTCAGTTCAGCCTCCAAATTCAGGGAAGGTGTTTTATCCTCTACATATGGTGAATGTAAATTTTATTGAAAGCCCTGAATTAACTGCAGGCTCCTGTTGAAGCTATACAAATAGTGTCATATGTGCCCTGGAAAGAGAGGCTTCATTGTTTGTCTTCTAGTAGCACTCTGTTTTCTGGAGCCTAGAAGACAATTACTTCCTTGCAAACACAGGCAGATTAAATAAGCCACATTTTGTCCTTTTTGCCATCTGCCCCTTGCTTACTTTATTTTAAGCTGCATGACTAAGCTTTACTATCTGACATGTGAAGGTGGGACATGCTGTTTTTCTGCTCAGCTCCTTGAGGCTTGTAATGAATCCGAAGAAGCAGAACTGATCTGCAAAGGGGTGAGTCAGAAAATCAGTAACTGTACAATAATTACTTGCTGTGCCAAATAACAGGACTTGGATGTAACATAACAAAATCTCCTTAAGGAAGTTTCATGATGGAGGAGAAATACATATTTCTTTCTTCTAAAAAAAAAAAGGTGGTTGGCCTGATTCTGATCCTAGGGCAGCTATGTCGGTGAAAAGACCAGAGCTTTAGCTAGTATCTACAGAAATCTGTTTTGTGGGTAACTCTCAGAGCAGAGAAGGAAGGGAGGGAGATGGGGGCACTTACACTTCATTCCCAAAGTCACTCTTAAAAAGCAACAATCCTTTTCCTCAAAGCTTTCCTGCAGGACAGAGGCCTCCACAAGGGCCAACAGGGAAAGGAAAGTCTCAGGTACCAGTACTGTGTGGGGAGATAGCAGGGGCAAAACAAAGTCTCCAGCAGTGTTGGGAACGTGGTGCCTGATGGGAGCTTCTGCATGGCCCCCATGGCTGGGAGCTGCGGTGAGGGGCTAATGGGAGGTGAGTGGCGGGCCCTTCATCACAGCTTGAAGGGGTGCCACCTTGTCAGTGGTGCAATGCACTAAAGCCCCTCTCTAGCCTTGGGCCATCAGGGAGGCTCTGTTCCTCTAAAAATCGTCCAACTATTATGTACTAGATGAAGCAACCAGTGGTATTTCAGCAGACTGGGTTTCAGATAACCAGGGAACTGAAAACTGAACAAAAATCACTTAGCAAAGGGGAAGGTGAGACAATCTCCTTTGCATTACTCTTGCACCAAGCAGTAGTTGGGGGGCGGGAGGGGGGTGGGGGGGAGCCTAAGAAAGGATTGCATCTGCTGGAGATGCAGCAGCTCAATGTGTAGGAGGAAAAATTGCACCCAGCCAACAGGCTGGATGTATGTATATAGTCTTCCTAGGTTTTCTCAATGGTCTTAAGAGGGCCAGGCAGCTCATGTGGGTGATTCAATGTTTAAGTAGACTGAAATGACCTTGGAACTGCTTCCTTTGACTACAGAGGAACTTACAGAGAAGTACGGGCTGTATTTCAGTTGCTCAACAACAGACTGAATCCAGGCCTCTACCTGAACAGTGATGACAGACAGCTTACTAGTTGAGCAGGAAAATCTTAGCAGAGGAGATAGGCCTTTACATGATTTGAGCCTTGAACTTGTCGGGGTGACAGGGACCCTGCATGCTCAGTAAAAACATAAAGGTACCAGCTCCATGGTACATTTTCTCCATTTCTTCTAGCCACTGACTGAAATGCTTCACTCTTTGTGTACCCTCTGATGCTGTAAAACAATGATACACTTACATATTAGGACACATTTCCAAGTTTGTCTGCTTTAATACACAAGAGAAGTTGTTCCAGAAATTATGTGCACTGTTAAAATTATTAAAAACAAGTTTAGGGATTGTCATACTACTTTTTCAATCTCATGCCTATCATAGGAACACTATATAGGACCCTTCACAGAAAAGCTATTCACTGCAAAGCTATCAAAAGATCTTAAAGTTTTCTGTATTTTATTATCTTTTGATACTGGAAGATTGTTTATATCTTGGGAGGCCAACATGTGCTATGATAGTTTCTCTGATGGTGCGTGGGATCTTAGGGCTCTGAGGTTTAACATCTCTACAAGCCAACACAGATAAGAGCAATCTGAGAAGACTCTGCTGTCACATAAGGAACCTAGAATAACAAAACCCAGACAGATCAAATACAGAGTTTCTGCCTTTGTTTGAAGTGCTGAAGAAGTGCAGGTCAGAGCTATAAACAGGCAAGAGAGTAAGGAAAAAACCTTTTCTGTTATTCCTTCAGGAGCTGTTGTTACTCAGATAAACCCGGGTAACTTGAAAGCTCTGCGCAATTTTTCTTTTGACTAGGCACATGGGCTCTTACTATGTAGGTCAAAGACCTTTAATATCCAGCAGCAAAACAGGAATCTTGTGGGATTAGCAATTGTATTCAGATAATACTTCTACCTTTTCCTTTCCTTTTCTAATTCATAGTAGTTTGCTTTAGAAAGCACTATTACGAACATACCGGACATGGCACAGAGTTTGACATCCCCTGCTTATACAGAGCAAGCCTCCTTAACCAGGTTTCCAGGTCTCAGATAAATCCCTCCTAAGCTTCCCCACTGCCATGTTTCGCCACTCTCAAGATCACACAGAGTCCTCATGTAAAGGATGCTAAAGCCAGTTGTAGTCCAATGTGTATCCTTTTCTGACACTTAGGTATGAGGCATAGCTGTACCTTTGTGTTACACTACTCTCTCTTAAGAGAAGTTACATATGGTGAGAAACCACCCTACCGTAACTTTATAATGACTGGAAACTGCTCTGCTCTCTCATTAGACACCACACCCTGCCTGTGTCCAAAACCTTCTTATGTGCTGTGACTGATGCACGAGACTGCATAAGAACCCAGCTTCAGAAGGAAGTGATCAGTGAGAATGACAGAAATTAATGTAAAGTTTCCTGTGGTCAAGTCTAGACAATTTTTGTCTAAAACTCAAGAGTTACAGATTTCTAATTTATAACACTTATGAAATGGAAAAATTAATTTTATGGTTGTAGGCAGTTTAATTACTTGATTCTACAACAGACGTCCAATAACATTTTTTTATCATTGTTGCCCTGCATCCTCTCCCCACCAAGGCACAGATATGACAACATTGTTTAACAACCAGGATTCCTGCAGAATATCAGTGCATCTCAGCAGCAGAGATTACCTTCACTATCCATTTCCCCAGACATACTTAATACCACCACAAAGTCTGGGAAATAAGTCCTGTGTTAGGAACTGAACAGAGGTTTGGAGCCTGGCTGCCTTTACAGTCTGGGCTTTAGGATAGCAGGATAGTCCTTACATAGTTGCTCTTCCAATTTTGCAACTAAAATTATGCTCTCCTGAATGAATTGCTGAGCCAGTGGGCTAATGATCTGAACTCAGGCAAATGAAATTCCTTGCCAGCAAAAGTCAAACTCATGAAGAAATATGTTTTGCACAATGTGTTATTCCATACTGATGAACAATCCATCAATGCCTTGTTACAGCCCTTTCCATAATGCTCCCCAAAACCTGATACACTTGGAAGAATTTGAAGAAAAGAAGTCCAAGCTTTTACATAATCCAAGCATTATCTCAAAACACTTTCAGCTTGAATCTTTCCCAATTACAGCTATGGCGTATTGCATGGAGAGAAGGTGCTAATAAACTGGGCTAGACCATTTAGGTTTATAAAGGTCAATGCCATCACCTTGAATCCTACCCAAGAGACCACAGGGAATTGCTGCGGTTTGTGGCACAGTGGTGTTAAATGTTGCCTGCTTTTGATAAGTGGGATAGCTCATGCTTTTAAATTCCCTCCAGGAATAGCTGCAAGTAGAATGTATTGCAGTTGTCTGATCTCAGAGTAACATGGATAAGCAGAAGAGGATTCATGCCTGAAACAAAAGGTTATGCTCACATAAAAAAGGACAGAGACAGAAATACAATTTTCCGCACAAATTCTTTCTCAGGCATCCAGTTTCTCACATACTACAAGTCTAACCTAGATGACTTCAGACCCCTCAAGTCCTGAAAATCTGATGGTAGCTAATACTTTTATACCACTGATTAATAATGCAGATAAAATTCTGGATGACTTCTGTGTTGACTCACCGAAGCCTAGTCGTTCATGAATTGGGTCGTTTGTTCACATGGAATTAGCCATAATAGGGACATTGAGAGGCGCACCTTCTCCACGCTGCAGACACTGTAATCCTATCTCCTAACTAACCTCTGCAGTCGCCTTGTGCTTGTTTGAATGAGGAGTGAAACAGAGTGAAGCTTTGAGCTGACCTCTCCACAGAGACCTTCAAATGGATAAATCTACTGACCTTTGAGCTTTTGCAGTATAAAAAACCAGCAAAGCCACTTCAAAGCAAGTTCCAGCTAGTACTACAAAGAACCACTGGCTTGACAAAAATACCTTAAGATCGGCTAAGTCTGACATTTCCAGTAGAATCATGGTAGATGTCTTTTACTCGTGTTTTTACTCGATGTTATGCAGAGCTCCCTGATCAACAATACTGATGCAGTTTTTGACCCCTGTCCAGGCGTTTAACTCCAGTAATCTCTACCCTCCACCCCAGAAAAGAGATCTGATGACAACTAGACTGCAGCTTTCAACATTCAGTAATGTGAGTGGAGGCCTCACCAGACCCTCTGTGAATCCACTTGTCTCCCTGCCTCCAGGGACAGTGGCAACCCCCAGGGCCAACACAAAAGCTGTGACATGGAGCCATCCAGGAAGAGTCAAAATCCAGACTTTACATCTAGAAGTTGCTGACCCCTCCATGAAGAGGTACACATGGTGTCCAAATACAAATGATGAAGTCATTCGAATGGTGAAGCAGAGTATTCACAGCAAGAAAAACTCAGTTTCACTTGTGCTGGTGTCAGATCTTATGATCCAATCTATTTGATTTAAAAAATGTTTGTGCTGCATTTGACTTTGCGAATATGCTAACAGGTCACTCTCTGCACTTACCCACCCCAAATTTTCCCCAAACATTCTTAAACTAAGACTTCACAACTTTGTTGTTACTTAGATGGTCACACTTTGCCATGAGCATAAGATGTTCATGTCAGGAATTTTAGCTTCCTTCCTCCTGTGGCGTCACTTATGACTTGTCTATAAACCAGTATGACAGCTGAGTAAATCAGGGGAAAAGGCCTTCAAAAGCTCTTGTGTCCACAGTGAGGGAGAGAAGATCTCCATAATTACCCACCAGGTTTTCTGTAGAGAAAGAGATGACCATGTACCCTCCTTCAGATTTCTCAGGCTACCAGATTTTTAGGGCACTTCTGCTGAATTTCATCCAGAGAGCAAGGTACCAGGTATGATGGAAACAAACGAATTCTGTTTCTCCCAGCATAAGTCATATCACAAAACTACTAAGAAGGTAAATAAAATAATATTCTTACCATACCATGTGAAAATCTCTAATACTGCAAGAATCTTAGGAATTCTCAGTATGAAATCAGCATAGTCAAGCAGCTGTTTCTCATGACACTTTGACTAAGCCTGGTATCATTTGGGCATTTAGTCAATTCATATTGGCTAGGGATCGAATATAAAATTTTCCACTTAATTCTTCCTCGCATTCTTTTCTTTACTAATTAAACTTTTTTCATGGGCTTATATAAACTAAACAAGTGATCTGAACATGAGAGTCAAGTACTAAATAAGATAAATAAAACTTTTTTCTTTCTCATTATTGTACAACAGAAGTCCAGCTGTTCTCTCATCTTTCCTTCCTACATTTACTACCTGGCAAGTAATATGTGACAGTGGAGAAAGTCTTCATAAACACATGCAAACTTTATTCACATAAAATGCCTGATATTTAATAGGTATTTTACAAAACCAACCCCCTCCCCCCTTATTTTTAATATACTTACATTTACACGCTTATTCCTGGCCATCCCTCTGAGGTGATGTGAGATTGAGGTGTTCATTAAAAATGCCCCAGACCTTCACACAGATTGGAACTGACATTCTGTTGCAAGCAGGGCATTAGCTTGGATAAGTGCTGCTGAGAATCCCCAAGATTAATTTAGCACCCTGGGTGTAGAATTCAAGATTATTCCCTGGATATGCAGTAATATCTTCCTGAAAATGGACCATACTTAATACAGTTACAAAAGAAAAAAAACTCAAAGAAATCAAGGAAAGCAAGGGTTAATATCACTGGGAATAGCCTATTAAATGAAAAAAAAAACCAAACCCACATTTAAAGAGCAATGCAGTTCTTAATTAAAAGAGTAGAAAAGAGAGAGGGAGAGAAGCTGGAGTTAAAGAAACTGGAGATGCTAAAGCCACTATATAGGTGAGTGAGGAATCCATCAAGACTTACAAGGCTATTGTACAGGAGAGGCCTATATTGCCTTTAAAGTACCTTATAACATTAATAGAAGTTGAAAGAAAGTATAAGCAGTTCTCAGTAATTTTTTAGATATCAAACCAAAGCTTTGTGTTATTTTTCTACAGTTTTCCTCTTCAGTAAGTATTAGTTTAGTCTTTATTCTCACACCTGCAAAGCGGAGCCTGTGCATTCCTGCACAGATAACACCTTGTGGGGTCAGCACCATTTTGATTTCCATACTCAGAGTCAAACCACACTCCTGCAACTGTCACAAATCACTAAGTAAATCAGTGCTCTTGTTGGTAAAATGATGTGTCTTATTATCCACCCCCTAAATTACTTAATCACAGCAAGCATGATGCAGTTTGATAGGTTTCTCAAGACAGGCATTTGGACATCTTTAAGATGTGATACATAAAGGTGACTGAAAGAGACTATGTCAATAGTTTTTAGTCACCAGGAAATAAAAATTTTTTAATTGCATACAACTTACTGTTTAGCACTAGTGGAACAATCCAGACTCTTATAGCCAGTCTTACATTGTAAAACAAGCAGCAAGCTTGCAAACTATAGGTATGGATATATACATATATCCATGTAAGAAGCATGTAAAAGCCAAACTGAAAATTTACAGTCAATCAAAACCATAGCTGAGGGCAAACTAAATTCAGGGCTAATGTAATTCCTCCATAAAGTACTGTGTAACCTAAACTAAGATACAAGACTCGTACAGAAGGAGGGAGATAAGACAAGAAACTGGACAAATATTCAAGTAATACTTCTGGAAGGTGATGGTTTTGAAGAGTGGTATGAAGCCAGATGAGAATGTAGGAAGTGCTGGAAACATGAAAAACTCAGTACATTAGGAAGAGAAACAGCAGGGCACCGAGTCACCAAAGCAGACAGCATAAAAAATGGGATGATGAGAGGATGCTTTGGTTTTAATCTAAAGTTAGAGACTTACAAATAATGATGGTCTATATCTCAGGTGGCTCCTTGCACTGAAAGAGGCAGAGGTGGACATGGATCATGATAAATGTCACTTCTGAGTCCTTAAAGTCAGAATTTGGCTTGTTTCTGCTTTCCTAATCCCAGAAAATCTTCTTTCTTCTGTTCTACAGCTTGGCTTTCCACCACATTAGCCTCTTTAATACTCAAAGCAAAACTTTTGAGTGAAGTGAGCTAAAACCTAAAGGCATTGCTTGCATTGTCCATTCAGCAAAATGATCACCAGGCCTATTATCCCAACCTGTTGTTTCCTTTGCTAGGAGCTATGAGCCCTCACTGGAATTAACCCCTTGTAATATTGTAAGCAATGCAATAGCACTCCAAAAAGCAGATGGAACATATAATATTCATAAAAGTTATTACAGGCATTCCCACATCCCTCACAGAAGGAATCAAAGAAAGAGTTGAAGGAGAAGGAGACTAAACAGCATGGGTAAACAACACATCCTTAGATCACGGAAACGGCAGGGAGGATATAAAAAGGTAACAGATGGATGTTTATTCTACCCTCTAACAGCAGTGTGTAGCCAGACTAAGGCTGCACTATTTCTTTGCATTCTGGCCAAGGATTCGCACCTCACCACAGAGCAGAGGATGGCAGCAGCATGGGTGTAGGCAGGAGAACTTGCTGTTTCTCAAAAATCAGGGTTAGCCTTTGCATTAATTAAGGCATCAGCCTCCACTATCATCCTCCATCCTTATTACTATCCTTGGATTTTATGCTATATTTAAAATCATGCTGTTTCAGAATCCTGTATGAATAAATACGAATGTCAAGACCTGTGTGCATCTCTTATGCACACAAGACAGTACAGTACATCACGTACTCACAGAATCTTATTAAATTTCTCTGTAACACATAATCCTGTGGACCTCATTTTGTAAACACAGGCAGCAGTTGTACTTCATTTCTCTCCTCTATCCTTCACAATCTCCCTTCAACTATCTTCTCCCTCTTAGTCACTAACTGAGAACTGAGTAGAAACTAAGCACCCACGTAAGTATGTAGATAGGGTACCTGAAGATACATGTTAGGAAAGGAGAAAAGCTTGATCGGAGAGGAAAAACAGTGCATTGAACACTTGCCAGTTACTTAAAGGTATATGAGTACTAAAAATGAATGCAGAAGACTGAAAGTAGTATAAGGTGCCCTATTTGGGTTGAGTATATTGTATTTTTAAGGATTTTTAACAATAATTATTTTATCTATAATTGTATTATCTGTGAAATTAAAATTAAATGGCAAAGTATTCAGTTTGATTAACGACACTTCACAGTCAGCCTGTTAAGAATTGCCGCATCAATTTGGGACAATTCTGCCATGGGATGATTCCCAGCGGCAGGTACAGCACGGCACAAGAACAACGTCTGCAACCCCACAGGTGCACCAGGGCTACCCAGGCAGAGGAGCACTCAGAGTCTGAAAGGGAAACTTTGCCCCTGGTAAGTTTTACAATTGCCAGTCATGCCTCAATCATTTACACTGGGCTTTACATTGCCTAAGGAAGACTGGTACCACAAAGTCAGTTCATGGAAGAGTGGCTGTGGCAGCCCAGCTCAGAGCCCCCAGCAGAGATGTATTCTCCTGAAAGAGCAGGTCTTGAGTCTTTGGTGGTGAGTGAGAAAACCTTCAAAGTCAGAGCATCCTGTCCTAGTTGACAGATACTGAGTAAACAGAGAAGGAAACCCAGCAGGCTAAGCTTGTTTTATTATTAACTCAAACCTGATACATGGCAGGGATTTAGGCCAAGTTTGACTAGGCATTCAGGCACATGTTTAAACTTAAAGACAGGCATTGTCCTGTTATAACAAGTGACACTATCAGTCTTGAAGTAAGGTACATTCTTCAGTATCACTGAGAACAGGAAAAGTAACCTCAAACTGCCTCTTCATGGGAACCACTCTTGAATTCACCACATGAATGAGAGCGTTCACTTACAGTTATTTGCAGAACAGAAACTTTGCTCTTTTGAAGGAGATGATGATAATTGGGATTATAACGGCTCAGAACTAGATCTTGAAATTTTGCAGCTCAGGCTGATCATTCTAATTGTTATTGATTAATAATGTACATGGTACATTTGTACCCAAGAGGGACTAGAAAAAGAAAGGCCCACCTTTTTCTACAGGGGTGTGTGTGATCTGCTGCCCCACAATATGCAACTCCTCCAGCACATGGTTACAGGGTAAGGGAAATCAAAAGACATTCTTTTTATTAGTTAGCAGTAATGACCTTTTATTTTTGATTATTTGTGCATTAACAGCGTGGAATGGAGATGTGCTATGTAAGGAAGTTATTATTTGCTAATTTGCAGCTTTTAAAATACACAGCACACTATCTATTATGTATCATGCATTACAATTACAACAACAGTTTAATTAATCACCAGCACCCTGTTTTGTATCAGTCTGCTGCTGAATTCTGGGTAATGGTGTTGTTTACCATTTAGCAAGTAGCAACATTTCACTCTGTTTCACTACATTAAACTGCTCAAATAAAGCAAACGGATATTGGAAAGAGTTGGCCATCTGCCTTTATTTTCTTTTACTTTTGTTAAGGAAAGGGAAAAAAAAATAAACCCCACCACAGTCTCTGAAAGGAGAAAGAACACAGCCATGAAACTGATAGTGACAAAAAACACCCTTTTTTATCAGGTCAAAATCTCATCTAAATGCAGTTCTGATGAATGGTAAAAAGCTTGCTTTGTGGATTTGGAGTGGGTCTCAAGACCAGCAATGAAGTCTAATGATTATTTAATGGTGCCGCACTTGAAGCAGGATTATGTGAGACTCTCTCCCCCGTTAAGAGTTTGATGAATAGGTTTTGTGACAGCCATTTAGGAATAAACAAGAATTCATCAGTCTGCATAAGAAGAAGCCAGTTTATAGATTAAGTTTCTTGAGGTAATTCATGAGGTCAGTCCCATTTAGATGTAGACTATTAGGGCTCAGCTTTTGAGAGCGGCCATACAAGGGAGTTACTCCAAATGGACCCCGCTAATACAAAGCCCCCTTTCAGAGGGAAGCCTGAAATTTTTATGACCCTGCTGCTAGGAAGCACATCAACTTGTCACTGTGAAGATCTGCTGGGGCAAGACCTCATCACTCTATTAAAGAGCTCTGTGACCCTATTGATTTGAAGTATTTAAAGCAGGGGTGAAGTTCAAAGCAATTTCTTTTCTATACTATTACTCAGCCTCTCTGTGTCTTGGCTCTAAAACATCTGCTGTCAGTTCCTCTCTGGTGTCTGACTCTGGAATCTGTCACTGGAGAACAGAGTAGTTTTATTTAGAATAAATTGGATTCCTTTTCAGTTTTCAGCATTTTGTATTGTGATCAATGGTTTACACTCCTTCATGTGCCAGGAGACTTAACTGCCACTGTACCCTTTCATGTCTCTTCATGACTCAGCCAGAGCTTGCTCCTGAGGCTCTGTAATCGAATCTTTCCATTCTAACAGGTAAGCAGCCACCATTTTTTCTAATTGGCCAATCAAGAAAAATAATAAACTTTCACTTTTGGAAAATTAAAAAAAAAAAAAAAAAAAAGGGGTAAAAATCCCAGAATGTCACTCTGGAAACAAAACCCTAACAGGATCTTTTATGCTTATTTGCTCAGAGAGAAAAAAAAGACACTGAGCAAACAATTCCATTACTTTTAAATGTCAGCAAGTAAACCTTGTAGCTGGTTCTCAGAGGTGCTTCTTCAGAGCAATGCAGGCTTCTCTACATCTCTGCAAAAGCTGCAGGCACCAGGACACCTTCTCAATGCTTAATAATACACCAGATCAGGTGTATTTATTGTAGATGTGGTTTCTGACACCAGGGTAGTTATTAAAGGAAGTACAGGGCACAAGATTAATATTCAGTTTGATGATGTCAGACAGAACAATTGAGATAAAAGAATAAGCAATGGGATGGAAATGGTAATGAAATGGTTACAAAAATATTTAAGATAATGATGCATAGCAACAGAAAGAAATTAGGTACGGTTTTCATGCGGAAGATAATTTTGTACAGGATTACACAGAGCAAACCTATCTCTTATCTTCATCAAGGGGACTAACTTCTGATGTTGTGAAAAATGCACCTACTCTCAGGGGCTGCTTTGTCAAGTCACTGTCATGTTCCTAACCTACCTGTACTATTTAGATATATTTTATCACATATTCTAACAAATTGCCTAATATGACAAAGATAAAGGGATATATTTTAGCAGACAGAAATTTGTCCATTGTTTTCAGCCGATTTGTACTGTTACACTGCCTATGAATCTGCCCCATAATACATGTTGTCATCATTTTATTAATGCTGTCATTTTACACAAAGCTTCTTTTAAAATTGAATGTGTTTCAGGGGGGAATAAATTATGTTTATTGAAAGATGGCAACTGCACAGTCTATTTAACAGTATCTTTAAGAATCTAGAATCCTGAAGACAGATGTACCTATTGCTTGTCAATCAAAATACATGTCCTTTGCAGCTTTGTATTTTCTTTACTCGGAAAGGAAATCATGTTACTACTGTCTGAGGTCAACAGTAAATGCACCAGCAGAATCCCTGCCTGAGAATTTTCAATAAAGAAAGAAACAAAGATGAGGAAGGAAGATAATAGTTTGTATTCTGCTCCTCTGAGGGAATGGATGATAAACAAAATTCTAAACCATTTCTTCTATCTTTCCTTTTTAAAAAAATGGAGCTGGTAGAAGTCACTGGCAACAGAACACCGTTACAAGCTGATATCATCTTGAGTTCATGCTGCTGAATATGTTGGCATTTACGGCACATTCTCCCAGGGCACATTTCAAAATGAAACTGAAACTTGATGGACCAACTGTACTCCATTAAAAAAAATTATAAAAAGGCTTTTTTTCCCCCAGTCTAAAGAAATTGAGAACTTCAGAACACTGTTTTCAGCCATATAAATCCGCATGTTGAAGGTCAGTCCAAAAGCAACAAATCAAAGCATTTTTTTCTCATCTTTTTTTTAGATTATGAATGATGCAAGAATTTATAGAGCGTGCAAATTTATTACCGTGTTAATAGGCCCCCCTGTTTATATCCGGCAACATATGTTATATGCAGAATCACTAGGAAGCAGCAGCATTTTTAGGGATGAAGGGGGAGGCAATTAAAGAATTAGGCCTAATTACCGTGAAAAATCTCTGGAAGAAACATACAGAAATCTTTTGCAGAAGAAACACAAAGAGAATGCAGGGAAATGTTCTTTAACATGACCACTGTTTTAAACTGTATTTCTAATCCATGCATTCATAACAAAAAGGCAAACACAATCTCAACTCAATAGCTCTTCTCATGTAATTAAATCACAGAATCACAGAATCAACTAGGTTGAAAAGGACCTTGAAGATCATCCAGTCCATCCATTAACCTAACACTGACAGTTCCCAGCTACACCAGATCCCTCAGCACTATGTCAGCCTGACTCTTAAGCACCTCCAGGGATGGGGACTCCACCACCTCCCTGGGCAGCCCATTCCAACCCCTAACAACCTGTTCTGGAAAGAAATTAAAAGAAACAGAGAAAGAATTTGTGTCAGAGTAAAAATTTTCTTTCTTAGATCTTCATGGGCATGTTATTTCTAATAGCTGAACCAAATACTAGCTGGCAACTGTAATCTTGTTTAACATAGGCTTCAGCCCCAGTACGGTGGCAGAACCACTTTGCCGTTGCTAGTAGCAGGACAAGAGAAGAAAAGTAGAAATGGCTGCAGGGGAGGTGACTGCTTCACCCAAGGAGTTATTCAAAGTTAATCGCAAGGATCCAGGCTGCATGACAACAGTTTGATAGAAAATGTCTCATGTAAAAGTGTCTCTTACAGACATCTAAAACTGGACTTGCAAAATATTTACCTTTCAGCAAGCAAAGAAGCAAGCCACAACCTGGCAACCTTACAAGTAAAAACCACAGTGTTTCAGGAAAAATTAGATACTTGCCCCACCACTTTATGCTTCTGTTCTTCTGCATGGGCCAGGCTCACAGCTGACCTTGCCCCCACAGTGTCCTCTCCTGTAAAGAGGGAATGATGTTAGTTGCTATGAGAAGTGCAGAGTCAGTGTACAAGCATGAGGTAGCCAAAGAGCTGGCTGTGTAAGGCATCACAGTGAAGTTTCATAATCAAAATCTAAAGAATTTCAATTTCTTTGGAAAAAAAACCCAATTTTTCATGAGAGAATGTGATGACCAGCTCTACAGTTTTCTGTCCTTATTACAAGATGAAAGTGAGATGCAGGAAGCAGAGTAGCTTCAGACTGCAGGACCAAGCATAAATATTGGGCTCTTAGCATTGGCTGCTATGAGCAGAAAGCAGGCCATCTGGGAGATGCTTACTATAACAGGAAAACATGTATGAGAGCAACAGGCCTAAGCTTTGCTAAAAGTATTCAGTAATTCAGTAACTCTTTAAATACAGAAAGCACTGTCTGCATTTAGCTTTGGTAAAGCTACGTACGACAGTGGGGGTCTACCAGAGAAGAATTTGTCCATAGGGGGTTGGGTGCATGGGTTTCCACAGGCAGATCCTGAACCCGCCTCGATGGGCAGGTAAACAACAGGTATGTCAGCCTTACTTCAGCAAGGACTGCTCATGTCACAGCGAGTTCATGGGCCCTGGATCTTTAGTTGGTTTATATCCCAAATATTGATCTACTTTATCTGTGTGTTGCCCTATCCGTCTTTGTCTTTAATCATTCTTCCTTTACAGGTGGGTTATCATTTTTCCAATGCCTGCATATTATGAGCTTTGCCACCAACAGAGATAATATCTTCCCATTCTAGGTTGTTTAGTGTGAAACCTTCCCATCCTGAAGTATTATTAATCATGTTGTCATCACTTAAATAAATAATAATCAGCAACAATTATTTCTATTTTCACAAAACCACTAAAATAATAAAAATCAAAGCTGATATTAATTATTAAATATGAAGGGGACATGTGTTTTGTTGAGATTGATTTTCTATTTTTCATCTGTATTACAGTGTCATCTAGAGGTGCTAGATAAGATGAGGGTATCTCTGGTGCTGCAGTAACTCCAGCTTAAATGACCCAGCGAGACAAAGAAGCAGGTATGAAGGGAACCAGCAGGGGCAGAGCCAGGGCTAGAAACCAGACCTGCTGCCTCTGTTCAGCTCCCTACAGTCACGCAGAAGTGTGGCTTTGCAAGAGGAGGGCTTGTACAGACTTAAACTGTCTTTGCTCCTATCCATCCATGTCAGCCCAGGTGGAGGACAGAGGATGCAAACCTGGCCCCAGCCCAGCCGGGGGGTGAGCAGCCACACTGCAGACAGCCTTTGGCACCTCTCTGTCCTCCCATGTTTCCAGCATGGCCTTCTCTTGTCCTCATTTTGAAGATGTGTCTTTTCCCTCTCCTGTTCCTCTGCACCACAGGAACTGAGCTATAGGGTGGAGGAACCACAACTTCCCTTAGCATAAACCAAGTTATTTCCATCTGGTTTCTTACAGACACGAAGTTTTGCAATTGCAGTATGTATTTGTCTGTACCTGTCTATGTGTTTCCCTCTTTGCTAGCAATTTCTAAACCTATTTGCCACATTCAACTGAGAATTGAGGTTTGGCAGAGAGGCTGAGGTTTAAAGACATCTCATTTCTATAAGGCTTTTGAAGAAATATCACCCTAACTTTACTTGGGAGGCAGAATCCAGCTGAGATGTACTTTCTGCTCAGGGTCCACCAAGGCACATGTGCTTTGCCCAGCCCAACATGTAAGGAATCACCAAATGGGTTGGAGGAGGGGAATGAAGGACAATGGAGTGGTGGAAGATTTAGCAGGTGTGAATGTCTAGACAACCACTTCCTTCAGTTCTGCTCCTCAGAGAGTGATTTGTTTTATGGGAGACCTGAATGATTTGTATGTGTCATGTCCAAATGTGGCTGCATACCTTACACGTAGCTGCTTGTAAAAGGATACAAAAGAAAATAGAGGGGGAATGCAACCTCTGTACTCCTGAAAGACAGCTCCTGCACTGGCCCACCCAATGCAGAAGGAGAAGATGATGCAGAACTAATGTCTTCAGACTGCTCCTCTGAAGCAGAGATCAGAGTCTGGGAACAGTGAGTGAATTTACTCTTCGGCAATGTCCAGCCTGAGTATGATGAAGAGGGCAGAGCCCAGGCTCTGCTCTCTCAGTCAGAGAGGGAAGAGCCCTGATGGACAGCCAGTTCTCCTGACGTAGGGCAAGAGTTCTCCAAGGTGTGCCTGTGTAGCCTAAGCTTGTGGGGCTCATCAGGAAACCTGTTCTGTGATCACTGATGGATCCAAGAACATTTATTTCTCTTTGGTGCTGGAGACTCTTGAATGATACAGAAAATGCACAAACACGTGCTTAGAAACCTGGCCTCCTTCTTCCACAGGGGTGGAGAAATACCACCATTTCAGATGTGCCACATCTGTGGCTCCTGTGGTTTGAAAGCAGTGGTGCATCTGTAGAAGGAGCAGAGCAAGCTGCTGTATCACTTGATCTTGTACATTCATCTCCCAGCAGAAATGAGCCAACATGCCACCAGCATGTACTGGGTTAGACTCTGCTCTGTGATCAATGAAAGGTTATTTAGCCAAAAAGGTTTGGGTTGTCTGGGCTGGATTTGGGTCACAAATGTCACAGACCAGACTGCACTGCCAGCGTTTGCAGATGGTTTGCACTTCAGAACTACTATTTCCAAATACAGGAGGAAGGTGACACAATCCTTCCCCATTTTTGCAGAGATGAAGGAATGTTTACACCATACACATTAGCTTACTGAAAAAGGGGCTGGAAATCCACTGGCATGGCAGTACTGATTAAAATGTTATCACATTTACTTCATAGCCTTTGCAGATGCAGTCTGAGGGCATTTCTGTGAGCAACAGGCAGGGTAGTCAGAGCCAGTCTGAAGAGGAGAACAGCAGAGAGAGATCCTTGAGATAATTTGGAATAGCATTTGTAGACAAGGCAAATGAATGTCCCACAGACGGACAAGCTGTTAAAAGTCCTAACGATGTACCTCACATTTTTTGTCTCCACAGTATTTTCATAAGAAAAGAAAACTGAAGGGAAAAGAAAGATTCCTCTATTCTGTACAGTAATGGTAATACATTGAACAGTAATGATATAATGTAATAAATGCTGTTCTCAAGAAATGAAATTCCATACTAGGGGTTATTCAGCAAAATCTTCACAAATATAATCCTAATATAAACTTTAAGACTATCCACTTACTGGCATGATAGCATACAGTGGTCACCTTTCCTGAAGTATTATGCTTAGTACTACTTGTTTGCACCAAGCATTATCACTGCATATGGCTCCACTTCACATATCTAGTAGATAATAAACACAGACTAAATCACAGATAATAATCACATCGTTGTGTGGACAAACTTGGTTTTTTAGGAAAACTAGAAAGTTACAAAAGAACCTTTCATTTGATGAAATGTTGTTTGTTGTACAAGAAGGAAACTGCTTCCTGAACAGTTATACCCATTAACAGGCACTTTTCTAGCCAGAGAAAGCTGTGTTTAACACTCAGTTACATGGCTTGAAATTTTAATTTTAGGTGAGGATAAGTATCTTAGTTTTCAGTGATAATATTGTGAATATCAATATCTTTTTGCTGAGACTCATATCTATTTATTTTTAGTGATACTTACAAATGTCTTGCTCTCCTTCAGCTCTTCTACTTCCTCAGCTCCATAACTTCTCTTGACTCCTGTGCCTAAAGCCACACCTGCGCTTCCCTCCAGCTTCCACCACACTTCCCTCCACACTGTATTGCATCAATTACTTCTCGGGGAAAATCTTACAAGTAAGATGGTGTGACTTTCCTTCTCTTTTCTCCCACTTCTTTTCCTTTCACAATACATGCAGGCTTCTCTCTTACCTCCTCCAGTTCCAGTTCTCCACCAGACCTTCCACTTGCTGGAAAAACAGCATTTTCTCACCTGCTCTCCATTGCATCTACTACGCATTCTTCATTTTCTTGTGAAAACTTAAAACTTTCCATCTGCTGCCTCTTCGGTGTCTTCGATCTTGTATGTTTATAGGACAATAATATTTTTCTCTTTTTTATTAAAGAAGACCCCATTTGCCTCCTTCGCCACCACTCCATCTATCCATTTCTAAACTTATTTGATGCAGTGTGCCTCTTCTCCACTTCCAAAGTCATCTCTTTTCACTGGTTTATACTATTTGCTCCCAGTGAGCTGTTCCAAGTGAAAATCTTGAACAATATTTTCCAAACCACTCTCATCTTCTTTGTCAGCCACCTTTGTGAATGAAGCCTTTTACCAGGATAACGTGACCACGCTCTGAAATTACAAGAAACCACGTGTCTTTCATTAGTGCAGCAGGGCTGGAGCTGGTAAAACCTGCTGGCAGAGATGGGGAAGATTTGTCAATAGCTGGACTTAAAGGTCTTGAAATCTTTTCTTTCTTTATCTTCTTCATCTCTGTTTATAGAACATATTCTTTAGAAGCTCTGTGTTACTTTCCTTCCAGGTTTCAGAGCAGCAGAAGCAGGTGATGAGTCACACTCAGGCCACCTTTCCTTCTCTTTCTCTAAACTCACTTCTGTTTCTCTGTCTTTCTATTCAGAGCTCCTACCATCTGTGCAAATTATAGTCCTGAGCTGTTTTTATGATGCATCCTTGTGAGGAGTCACAATCAAGGAAGATAAAGCATAGCTTTTCATTTCCCTTGTCCAAAGTTCTCCTCACAGCCTTCTTTTTCTGTCCTACCAGTCATTCACATGTGCAATCCAGTTATCATGTTTTGTTCAGTTTAGTTCTAGACATCAACATCTGGGCTATCGTTAAGGCCTACAGAGTCTTCCTGTAGAACATCCTTCATCATTATAGAATCATGATAGAATGATTTGTGTTGGAAGGGACCTTAAAGACCATCTAGTTCCACCCCCCTGCCATGGGCAGGGACACCTTCCACTAGATCAGGTTGCTCAAAGCCCCGTCCAACCTGGCCTGGAGCACTGCCAGGGAGGGGGCAGCCACAGCTTCTCTGGGCAACCTGTGCCAGTGTCTCACTACCCTCAGTGAAGAACTTCTTCCTTATATCTAATCTAAATCCACCCTCTTTCAGTTTAAAACTGTTACCCCTCATCCTATCACTACACTCCCTGATAAAGAGTCCCTCTCTAGCTCTCTTGTAGGCCCCCTTTAAGTACTGGAAGGCTCCTACAAGGTCTTCCCAGACCCCTCTCTTCTCTAGGCTGAACCCCAGCTCTCTGAGCCAGAGACATAGAGCTGTAGTAATCTCAACAGATTTCTAAAGCTGTTGTCCAGATCATGATAAAGCTTTTGGCATTTTCACTGATCTTGAGAAATACAATATTATATCAACCCAAAATGCTGATGCAAAATTATCTTCTCATCCCACTGACCTAAAAACATCACTTCTCTCTCTGCATGTCCCCTTCCAATCAGCAGGTAATATCAGCCTGCATTGTACACTTACTAGACTATCAAACAGGGTCCTCCAAAACTTTTATGATTCCAGAGTTGGGGTTTTCGGAGAGTAGGGTAAAAGGTGGGGAATATCTCTCTGGTAAGCACTAGATACATACATTGTTCACCTTCAAAATCTTGTCTTGAAATGATTCTACCAAAAAATCCTCACCATAAGAAAGTGCTGGGGCTAAACTCACAAGTTAATGGCCTTCATTACCACTTTAAAGACTTAAATTCTAAAAGTGGATCCTTAAAAATTTTTCCTTGACCCTAAAAGATCCAGAATTTCCCCACATTCTAAGTTGCCTCCATAAAGCAATTCCCCAGGTGCCTAGGGAAATTGCCTCCACTGGGCATACATAGACCATGTATTGTCACAGCAGAGCTGAGCAGAGCAAGGTGTGCCTCATGACAGAGTCCAGTGGGATGCTCCTGCCTGTCACACCCTCAAATCCTGAAGCGCTGTGACTATCACAAGTGCAACCCAAAGAGAGGAGCTGGTGGTACTCTACTTTCTTTGAACCAAAATCACAGTCAATGAACTTGGGATAAAGAAGACCCGGGGTCAAAGCTGCACTTCACCTGAGATAATCTAAGTAAACTACCTCTTTTTCTGTAAGAGAGTAAACTTTGTCCATTTAGGACCTAACAAATATTCAGTAGGGTCATGCAGGCAAAACAGTTTTAACAGAAAAAGCTGATGAAGTGCCACTATGGGATACCACATGGCTTAACAATTCAAGAGGTGTCTGACGTTTTAAGCATGGAAAAGGAGTATAAATATAGAAGCCTAACAATGGATGTAGCTGGTGATTGCTAAATTAATTTTTTCACTGTGTCAGCAAATATGAAGTTCATCTGTGAAACCATATATTTCACATTTATAGTGTTTTTAATAAAAAATTACATTAAATCAGAGATTAGTACAGAAAGGTGAGTGGAAGTATATGCAGAGATATAGAAAGGAGACATATTTAATCTCACATTACTATTGTAAGGCTAATAATAACATGAAGGACTGAGGTAAAAACTTCCCTAACAAGTAAAGCACTAATCTTAGAGGTAGTTACTCTTATTGGCCTTCTTGTTCTCTCTCTGAGCTTCTCATTCTATAAGCACCTTCTTCTCTCAGAGGTGCTGCCTGCAGCCAAAAAGGCTTTCTGGTGGACACACAGCTGGTCATGTAATTTCATTATCAGAGTAGATTAAATTCATTGTGTCTTGTTTCTGTTTACATGCTGTCTATAAATGACTGATGAGACTCTGGAAGGTTCTTGCTAGCTGTAGGGGTTTGTGGGATAATAATTTCAAATTAGTGCTTGTCTTGGAGCTGATTTTCATATACTCATGAGCAAGATTTTCATTCTTTGTATCTGATCTGTTCTGGTTGAACAGGGATGCGCAGGGAGGGTTTCTGTTGCCTGATTGAATGAGCTTAATTTTTGAGTATGCTTTTAGGACAATTTCTTTCCATGGATGAGTTGGAAGTTCATGTGTATGCTATCATCTTCATTCAAAGTGTGTGACTTTTTTAGGCAAGAGTTTCTTCCAATAAAATCATAGTCAATGATATCTGCAGAAAAATAAATACAGAAGGATTGCAGTGAAGTTATTTTTACAAAAGTTTTAAAAAAATACTGTATGTTTTATTTTCCACTCTTGAAGGATGGTTTAATCAGGTTTCTGATATCCCCACTAGTGTTACACTGCTACAGGTACAGCAGAAGCATAAAAAGTAGTGGCAGAGATGTGCACAGAAGCACCGATGACAGCAACATACAAGCTTTAATGTTTAACATGGACCTTAATTTTGAAGTGGCTTTTACATAGTGATAAAAGCACACCTTATAGAGGCAGTGTTCTTACGTAAACATTTGCAATGTTTATTCAACATCCATTTCTGTGAGGGACCTAATAATAGCAGAGGATTAAACATTGAAATTGCATATATTTGTGTACTTTACCTAATGCTAATACTGTATTTAATCAGTGTTAAAATGTATTTTTAAACTAACTTTACTATGATTCTTTTAACTTCTCTCTCTGCATGCTGGTTCTCTTCTGAGCATCTTTATTTCTACCATTACACTTCAAACTGGATCAGGCATGTGCTTTTGAATTAAGTGGTCCTCATTTACCACACTTGCTTTGTACTGTAGCACTATCTTAGATGATGTAAACTGGCTTATTTGTACATTAGATGATGTAAACTGGCTTATTTGTACATCAAACTGAGCTGTAGGATGAGCCCTAGAAGAGCATTTAATGCCACTAACAAGCTTTCAGTCCACACAACCAGGCTAGAGCTATTCTAGGGCAAAACACCTGAAAGGTACATACTGTGGACACAGGGTGAGTATCACCAATCTCCCCACTGCAAGCCTTTGGCCCACACTTGTTAGCAAGTGGGGAGAGCCCAAGAGAGAGTCAGATACCTCCTGGGGTGCAAGACCCCAGATCACTGCAGGAACACCTGAGTAAAGCGATAAAATGAGATGAAACACACAGGTGACGTCACACGGAGGCTTATTTGTCCCACAAACCCTATGTACTGCTTAAATTAATAGATATCTAATAGCCTTGAATATTGTTGATGAGGTCCCATGATGTGCCTGAAGAGGACCACTAGTGCAGAGTAGCAGTGGGAGGACACAGAGGTGCCTGAACCACCCACTGCTGAGGACATGCAGGTCAACTCCCCTCAGACAGGCTGCTGAAAATAGGCTCAGCCATTTGCAGAGTTGGGCCAATCCTTCCAAAATATTTTACAGGTACGTGTTGATGTTTCTCACTAGTTGTTTTGTATGCTCAGCTCTCTGCCCTGGGAAGTCTGAGTTTATTAGACATGCATTATAATTGACACATTGTTGCAGTAGGGGTGAATAGATGCATTAGACAGATGATCTTAATTGGCTTTCATCCAAAAGAATTAAAATAAAAAGACAGCTGAATTTCATTCACATTTTCAATTAGTAAAACTTCCTTTCATTATTATAATGCCTGCTGAAACAGCAGCCACATCAGGGTGACAAATCCCGTTATCATGCTTTCTGCAATTGTCTTCCAAAAAGGCGTCTATTGAAAGCATTGTCTGAGCGTGTGTATAATGCTGACAATCAAGCTCTGCTCAGAAAGCTGGGGGAGGGTGTCTGGCTGTGATCTATATAGAAATGCATTTCTTTCCCGTGCTGCTGGTTCTTCAGCGCTGTGTGCTTGCGTTAGGGCAATGTGCTCTGACAGGCTATGCGTACTAACAAGATCAATCACTGAGCATTAGTGGAATTCTCATGCTTTCCACCTATTTTTCTTCCCTTTCTTTATTGAACATGATCCTCTGCAGGTGTTATTTGTTTGTCAGACTGTTACATAGCAAATGTGGAAATAATTTTTTTTTAGGGAGTAGATAACAGCTGAACTCATATTGTAGACAATGGTTTCACACTGAAGTACTAATCAAAAAGAATGTGAAAATAATTCTTTAGCCATTAGAGGAAGAAATAAATGGCTTCTTGGGGGTGGGGAGCAAACAAAGGGGCATTAGTGTGTTGGTTTTTAAATCCTTTTTAGGCAGCTAACCAATCTAATGCACTTGTAATAGCATCCCAGACTCTTAGCTTAGCCAACTCACCTAACTTAACCAGACAAAATGATATTATTTATTTGTTCCATATGTGACACTGAAAAGAAACATGTGGATAACCAAGAAAATCAGTTCATCTGGGACTTGTGTTATCCAGTTTTCTTTCATTGAGTTATATGCCAAGAGCCAAATGTATTGCCTGAGGGTTGTTTTCCTTTTATTTATTTAACTATTTACTTATTGAATTGTTCCAACTTACATAATTTCCTTCATCATCTAACTTTTGACAGCCATGTTCTCTTATATCATCCCACCTGAAACTACATATATGGATCACAACCATCACATTAGGGGCTGATGTTCAGTTTTCCACATGCAAAAGCTGGAGTTCATTAATATCAAAGATATAGTTGGTCAATGCCAGAAATCCAGTTAACAGAATCAAAACTTGACACTGACGCCACAGGATTTCTGCAAGTGACAGCCCTTGCACATATGAGGGGCATTAATGCCTCTGCTAGAGTTTACTTTATCTTTACGTGAGGATCTCAGAGCTCTAATCTTTTGAAAATTTCTGGTTCATGAATTCCTCAGGATTTTGCATACCACTGCCTCTACATAAAGCCTGCACAAATTCAACAGTGGGAATTTTATGGGTAGCACCTGTGGTTTCACTGTGCCATACCTGTACCAGTTTCAGTTACAGCATGAGCATGATGGATCTCAGTGATGCTTTATGGACAGGCAGAGAAAATTATATGCATCAGTTTAAAGGATTGTTCCTAAATTATATTCTTCTGTACTGGGAAAGTATCCCCTGCCCATGGTTAAAAAGCCCCTAGGGACATGGGAGCTGACCTCGGAGCTGGCTTGTCTCCTCAGTGTAAAAGTACTGCTATAAAGAGTGCAGGCAGAGATACACCACTGGAGGAAGGAAGGCTACAAGGCAGCACAGAAAGCCAGCAAGTCAAGAGACTTTTTTTTCAACTACCTGCTTCCTCTTGCAGTCTTGCAGTTCCCAGTGTGAACATCCATGTTCCCTTAGTTATTATTATTACATACATTTTCACAGCAGTAATTGCCAGAGCATCTGTGAAACTTCAGCACAATTCCCATTCTCCTTCACAACACCTTTGAAGAGATGAGCTCCAAGTAAGGCAGGAGGAATCCTAATTACCATCCATGGTGAAAAGCCAGAGAGAAAAAAAGATTGGTCGGAAGTGGCACCTTGCAGGAGTGGCAAGAACCAGACTTGGTTCAACATCCCACAGAAAAGCATCTCCATTTCTGTTGGTCCCACTCAGACATGCTGTCACTGCACATCAGGTCAACACCTCTCTCATCCGCATCCATCAGAGATCGGGCACCTTGCAGCAGCCTTCTGCTATCTTGAGTTATGTGGAAGAGTACTTCCCCGGGAAGACTCCTTCCAGTGACATTTGTGATCAGCGGGTTTGCTGTCACCTAATATATACAGTTCTACCTGGACATGTCATTAATTTTCATAAAGTATTGTGAGTTCTTCAGCTGGAAGATGCTAAGTAAATGCAGTTATTGCTTGGAGAAATTAACTCCACATTGTTTCCAAATTAATACAGTTAATACTTCTTATTTCCTCAGATTTGTTGTTCTTTGTCTCATGTGCCTATAAAAATCCCACTGACCTGGGCCCTACCAGGCTGGAAGAGTTCTTCGCTCCCAGCCCTACCAGTTTTGTTTTCCACTTTTTCATCTGGCTGGCTGTCTCCAAAGGATTAATTAAGCATTAATTTAATATCTGTCAGCATTTCCGTTAAGTAAAACCAAGACAATTTTGCTCTTGGTCAGGTTTCTGGTAAGGAATAAAATGTGTTTATTTTTTAATGATGCACTGGAGCTCCTGAAGTTGCTGTAAAGCATTCTTTATAAAGTGTGAAATGTAAAAACAAAAGAATAAGCCAAAGCCTAAAATTAAAACCACTACAGAATAATGATGAAAAGGGAAGAATGCAAACCATTTCTCATCCTTCCTACTAAAGATGCATTTTATAGCTAATGCATTTAATGAGTCAACATTGACTTATATTGCCTGAAAGCTCACTGAATTATTGAGTATGGATTATATGGAAAAAATAGTTTGAAATGGCTTTTTTCCTCTGTGTAAATTTAATTTTATTTATATTCAGCTACAGTTATTTTCTGAGGATGTTATTAGACAAGTCCATCTTTCCTGTATATTTTAAAGAGCTAATGTGGTTTAGTAAGAAATAGACTTTTTACAGAAGCTTTAGAAGCTTAGAAGCTCTGGGGTTTGAAAAACACCTGAGGAAAGCTTAACTGAAAGAAAGACAAAAGAATAAATCAACAACAGCAGAATTTCTCTAAGACATATGTCTACTAATTTACCCTGAATAAAGCGTCTGCCATATACTGGGCTTTTTTTTCAGATGGATAAATATTGACTTGGTTTGATTTTGTTTTATGTCCTCTAAATAAATAATAACAATCTGAATATTTTATTTTTTCCCTTGGGTAATGGGAGGGCACACTGCTGGTGAACAGAGATGAAGCGGGAGCTGCTCCAGGTGCAGGTACAGTACATCCTTCACTACAGACCTGTTTATTAGATTTTCAACTTCCATTCTTAGGTGGTAGATTGATTTGGCAGAGATTAGATAGGAGGTAGAAAGGAAAGCTGTCTTGTTAACCATTTCCCATATGATGATTTAACATTGACTTGGCACTGTTCTTTAGTGCCCTGCAAACAGACAGTTTTCCAAAAGGGATGGTGTCTGTAGCTCATATGCAGAGCTTTCTGATAGCTCTGCTTCACAGACATTTTTCTGAAAACCTGGCCATGGATGACACACCAGCGGGAGCCATATTAGCAATATCATGCTTGTCAAACACAGCTTTGAGAAATATTATTTATAGGGCTGGCTAGTAAACAAATCCATTTTGTGAAAAACGTTCAGGCTTCAGAATATGATTTTGGTCCACATCAGAACAAAAATGAGAGCTGTCAAACTTTTTTTCTTTGTGGAGGGAAATAAAGATCCTGGGGACTAGCCAATAACTGCATTGTAAGGATGCGCTCCTGGGATGCAGAAATGCCAGAACTCAGTCTGTGTTTCTTCCGAGTCTGCAAAACACTCTCAATTCAGCAAAACCCCCACACACATTTTCTCAGGAAAAAACATGTCATCAACACTTTTGTTACCAAGTTCAGTTATTAGCGCCTAGTAACTGGTTGTCCATCTAGTCCAAATAACCAACCTCTATACCACGCACTGTGCTTCTCCACTGTTCCTGCCTGGATAGTTAAACCTTTCATCTTTGTTCCTGTTAATCCATCTCGTGCTTCTTAAGTGAACCAGAGGTACTACACAACAACATTTGCCACCACAGCCAAACACATCCATCACCTTCCTTTTAACCATGCTGTCTTCTAGGGCTGTATGCCCCAAGCTGCATGTGCTTTATGGACTCCGGTTCTTGGGTGTAGCTCTCAAAAATCATAACACATATGTTAACATGACTCTCATTCTCCAGGAATACTTGGTTTCACTGGATTAAAGCCTAAATAAATGCAATTTGGAGCAGAAAATCTGAATGTATCTGATTACTCGGTCTCTATCTTTCAAACCATGTTCTCATCCTCTGCGGTCAGTTCCTGAAAAGAAATACTCATTTGATTAACTTTCATACTCTTAAATCTGTGAAGCTACATTCATCCATCAAGCTAGTTCAGTGTACTTTGAAGAATAAAGGCCTTATATTGCAAATTCCTTTCTAAAACATCTTTCCATTTGGGGAGTGATTACATATTGTTGAGATATTTCCCATTCTGAGAGTATGACACAGTGTAGCCTTCATTCCTCTGGTCATTAACACAGTGCATACAACAGGACAACAGCAGCAAAGATCCAGAGCTGCTGCTGGCATGATAGCAAATTCATGTGCATAAAAAGTGCTGAGAGAAAGGGCGCAGTCACAGCACAAGTGAAATATTAAAAACCCCAAATTTTCATTAGGAATTAATTTGCACGGTCTTGACAGGCCTAATGCACATGCTTACGAGTTGTGTAAATAAATATCACTGTCCCTCTGCTGTAGCTGGGGAGCTTGGTATAACTTAGAGATGGGCCTGCAGCTATGGGAAGCACTGGGAAGAGGGTTCCATGTGCTCTGCTCCCCGACCCATGCTCTGAGGACCACAGCATGCTGCCACCCTATAAAGAATGACACGAGACTGTTATTGCAATGGATGAAGCAGAATATCTTAGCTCAGGACACAGTGACCAGCTAGCAGATACAATAAAATGAATCTCAAGAAACAGAGGAAAATGCATACCAAGTAGGTGGCTATGTCTTATGTACCATACATAAAAATTATTTCTCTCAGGAAGGTATTAAAAGTTAATCCTTCAAGAAAATTCTCCTTTCAAAGGGGCTAAGAAGAGTTTGTGTGAAAGCTTGTGAGGGAGCTTGTAGAGCTCTGCAGAGGGTTAGTGGGAGCAAGCAACGACTTGGGAGACAGAGGGAGCCACCCTTAGCCCTTCACTCTGCTTCACAGCAGAGGAAGGAGCCACATCACTTTAAAACACACTCACAAGGACCCACATTCACTCCTGCAGCCTTTACAGCCTTATCGCCAGTTAGAACATTAAGACCCATTACGCCAGTGACCAGAGGTCTCTCTCTTTGGTAGCAACACAGGGGCAAGAGGCAGAGGCAAGGTCCAGGATCTCTCGTCCCCCTGCATGGTTCCTTTGCTCCTGTAGCTGCTGCTTATGCAGCTGAACCCCAGGAGGGCTTTGGCGACTGTACAGGCAGACCAGCATGGGCTTTGGCAGGCACTCGGGACTCGCCCACCCTTCCCGAGGTTGTCCTCGGGGGTTGGCAGCAGCTGGTGTTCAGCTTGGTGTTGCTGGCATGGGACAGCTGGCAGGAATTCAGCAATGTAATTTAAAGCTTCTTTTAAACCATACTGCAGTCTTTAACCTTCCATGTGGGGACCAACAAATGCAGTGCTGGAGGGCTCAAGTCATGTCTCCATTTTATTTCCACAAGGCCACCATGAAGGCTCAGGCTTATGCAAAGTCCCAGGCTCACTCACCTGAGCCTTTTGGAAAGGTGGTTGGACTAAAGGCTCAAGTAAGGTCACCATGAACTGCTGACTGATCAAGCTGTTTGTCCAGGCACCCTCAAAGTCTAATAGGACCTTTGATCTGAAGACCCTATTGTGAAAAGGCATCTAAACCATTTCACAGCTAAAGGTCTAGCCAAGAGATGGAGAGCCTCTCTCCAGAGGAACACTGTACTGCTGGGGCACTATTCACCTCTATTTCTGCCCCGTTTAACTGGTTTTGTTTGGTTTAGGTTGTAGTAGCTTCTAATAAATCTTACCTCACTCTACTCATGGCTGAACTTGAAATGGAGAGTGGCAATATATATACATGACACAATAGACATGCTCCTACACTAAAACTACATGCTGAAGGAGTTTGCGTCATTCTGAGGTTTCCTAAAATAGCACAGTGAACAAAACTTGATGTATAATTTTACACTGTATTTGTATAATATTGCTGTTTTAGGAGAAATACAGATAAAACTACTTTCATTTAAGAATTTATTTTAATTAAGACAACACTGCTTCACACAAGGCTGGAGGAGTCCTGTTGAATATGTTGTTACCTCCCCAGTACTCACTTTTGGGCTGCAGTGCTGTGTTGCTTAGCTTCCTCCTTTTCATCAGCCAGCTTACACATCCTGGTTGAAGAACAAAGTTTCCTGCTCTGAGCCAGCCCGTGCCACTTCCAAAGAGCATCAACTGGGGGACAGCCTGGTACTGACCTACCACACGGAGGCACCAAGGAGAGAGAGAGAGGAATTAACAATACAAACCCGTCTGGATCACTGAGAGTATCTGAATGGTGACTCGGTGACTGTCCTGGATTCTGTCATAAGGTAGGCATTAATTTCTAAATGCTCTGTAAACACCACATATTTGATTTTCTGAAGTATTTAACTTTCCATTTTTATTTGATCTTTTTAATAATTGTTTCTCTTCATCTCAGTATATTTGTTACCATACATCCTTTTTCAAGAAGAAGGCACCAAAATAACTGCAGTGCTTTAAAAACAAATGAAGGGACGGCTATAGCAGAAAATACAGGTGTTAATTCTGTGTACACCACACTGGCCAAAAACTCATTGTGCCTGGGACAGATAAAGATCCACATTTCAAGCATAAGTGACAACAGGCAGCCCTTTGTGCATCCATACAATAACGGACTTATAATATATCAAAAAATATTATCTGTTATTAACAGGCACCATGACTGACCATCTGGCAAGACTCTTTAGGCCTTGCTACCCCTAAGGTGGTTGCAAGGGTGTTGCTTTCCAAAGACAGCATGCATGACAAGCTATTAGAAGTGGATCCAATTGCTTCTCTGTATCAACCAGTGTATTAAATACAGTGTTTTAATACTGAGTGAGGATAGATTGCATTGCTGCTTTTGCCTTGTTTTTGTTGTTATCAGGATTAATTTAGGCTAATGTTAAACCCTTTGCATTTCCCATGGTTTCTTTATCATCAGTTGATAACAATTTACTGAAATACATTTGTTTAAAATATTCTTTTTTTCTAATGATGCTCTGTTATTAGCATAAGCACTCAAACTGTGTCCAATGTCTTAAAGCAATTTATACAAATCATAATCACTTGAGAATTTTATTCTGAAATTAATGCTTTAAGAGTTTTGATTAATTCACTAATTTCAAGATTTTCTACTTTAAATACTTCAGCAGTGTGCATTAGCAATCTTTGTCATCCATGGTATACAGCTCGTGAAATCTCAACACTGAAATGCATCCAAAGCTTAATCTAATGCCAAGCAGCAACAATGTTGATGGAAATGACCCTGAGGTCCTACAGTATTCAAAGAAGTTTCTTAGTCTAGGATCTTGTGAAGGTGCTGTGAAACTTATCAGTCACCAACTTCAGTTCCACCCAAAAAATAACTAAATCTGCCAGAAATTTACTCTGATCAGAAAAAAACCCCACAACTTTCCTATGCAGTTGGGGTTCCATACAAATCCAAACAATGTCAAACCCTTTTGTTTCACTCTCCCCTTTGACCAGGAGCAGTCATCCAAAAGTTGGTGGAAACTGTTTGGTTTCACTACAAAGCATGGTGAGGACAGACACCAGTATTTAACAGTGCTTACCAGGTGCCTCCCTCTTCACCCTCGGCGGTGGCAGGTGTCCTTTCGGCTTCAGTTTCCCGAGTTCAAGGAATGTGATGTGAAATGCTGAGGGGTATCACAACATGGCTGAGGTTTCCTGGCTTGTTATTTACAATCATCCCAACAGCTGTCATCATTCCTCACACGGGGATTGCTCTGCAGCACAGTGAACACAGTGGAAAGGCCTAGAAGGATATTTCATTATTTTTCCAGCTATAGCACACAGCCCACCTGGGGAAACAAGAAATATATGGGAGAAACCTCTCAAACACTCAGGGTGATCTTGTGCTTTCAGATATGAGGACACTATGGATGCCAAATGAATACAAACCACACAACATTCATGGCTGGACATGCTGTTAAAGGTGAGTTTTGTGACCAACAGATTATGCAGAATAGATTTAGGACAACTTCGATGCCTCCTCCCACTTTTCTGCTATGGGTTTTCCAGATGTGCATCTCGGGGTATGTGTTTTGCCCATCAGAGCACATACCTATTCAGTTTGTGGATGGCAAAGGGCCAAGGGCAGATTTAAAATTCTGCCTCTACAATCTGTGATCTCAAGAGATACATTTGAAACAACTCAAAGACCTCCAAAAGCACCCAAGAACGTAGGAAATAAAAACTGTACAGCAGTAGTCATAAAAGACAGCATATGTGGTTTAACTGAATTTGTCTGGAGTCCAATTAAGCAATAAGACACGATAGGGCGTGTCATATTACTGGGCCATTAATGCAAGTCTCTGGAGCACTGTGAGGCACAAGGCCAAAGAGAAGTGCATTAATGGCCCAGTAATACATGCTTCGTCATGTCCCATTGTTTTTAGGGTATGATAATGTTTGTCTTTTGAAAAGAAAGAACAAGAAAGCATATCTGAAAAATTGGGAAACCAAAATCAAATTTTCATGTGAGTGCTAAGCAGAAAGGAAGAGACGCACCCTACACGCCATAAACTGGGAGATGTAGGACAGAAGACTTCACTGGCTGCCTGGATCTTCTTGTTACGCTTCAGACATCCACCGGCACTTTGGTAGGGATCATTTCCTAACCTCTGATGGAGTTCACCTGGCTTTTGTGTGGAGCAAAATCCAGCCCTCACTTTAGGTGGAAAATCAAAGGCAATTTACATTGCTGAAGTATTTTTCCAAAAATAGGTGGAAATATGATCAAGAACATTTTAAAAAATTAGACTTTCTTAGATCACCACATCCAGATAACACACTAGTAAGTGTTTCCAAGTTGCTAGCCAAGAAAATCAGGGCATTCAATATCATTTTTTTTTGTACTGGATACTGGAAAGACTGTAGAGGACTACCAGAAACCTCATATTAGAGCAATAGCCAAATAATCTGGTTAGTGTGACATCAAAACCCAGGCAAATTAATGGACCAGCAAATGAGGGGTTCAATCAATACAGATTTAAATGATGATAATAAATAATTATGTCAATCAACATGGCTTCATGGAAAATACATCTTGTCAAATTCATTTAATCATGTTTTTGATGAAATTACTATATACGTTGATAAAAGTGGCTGCATTGACTTAATGTATTTAGACTGAATGCACTTCAGCTTAGTACCACAAGAATATTCTGATTAAAAATTAGCATCATACAGCATCAATATTTCAAACACTAAATGGATTAAAAACTGACTATATGACAGAATTCAGAAAAACACAGTTAATGGGCATTTCTGTCTGATTTAGAGGGCCTACAGTGCGATCTCAAAGTGGTGAGTGCAATGTGGTTCAATAATTTTATAAATAAATTGGGGGAAATAATGGAAAATATTTAGACGGGCAAATAAATACTGCTGAGGAGAATTCATAAAAAAAAAAAAAAGGAAAAAAAAAAACTAAATAGAACACTTGGTTAAGCTGAAATAAACTCAACATTATGTACTTTAATAAAGTCAGAGATACCTAAAACTTCCAGAGAATGACCTGAATGCCTTCACTCAATCTTCCAGGTATGCACAGAAGCATCTAAGCTCAGTGCCAAATGAAAAGACCAAAAAAAGGAATATCTTAGGCCCCAAGGCAGTCTAGTTTATTTTGCTTTTACCTAGAGTCTATGATAAACTTGAGCTTCCTCCCTGTCGGCCCACCAAATGTAGTTTCCTAAACTGTTCAACCACATCCAATGATGCCTGTAAACAGCAGAGGGTGCTTACAGTTCCTGATACTCTACATGCACCTTTCTATAGAAAAATGTCTCTTGCACATACTGACTTTATAAAACAACTTTTATTTTCACAACTGGTGTGGGCTGGTTTTGACCCATAATATTAATCTCAGATCTTTTTTTTCTTTTCCAGTACTGGCCTCCCCTTACATTCTTCAGTACTAAGGCAGGGACTGAAACCAACAAAGTGGGAATAGCAGGTACTGCTGCACTGAGGGCGAAAAGGTAAAATGTGACCAAAGCAAGGTCACCTCCTCCACTGCAAAGACTTTAACTGACACTGCCCTTTTTTCTGGTTTGAGCTAGTGTTAATGAAAAAGTCCTACACCCATGTTCTAGCACTGCTCTGGCTGGGGTAACAAGCTCGCATGTTAGTCTGGGAAGGTAGCAGGGTCTGGAGTGACATGTTTGACAATATCAAAACAATTAAATACTAAATCCTCAATATTTCCAACCTTATGGAAAAAAAAGTCTCTTTTAAAGTCAATCCCCAGTGTCTTCCTCCCCTAATCTAATTAACATCAATACATTTTTGATTAAATCTTGTCACTGTATATCTCCTATCAGAACCTGAAGGCACAGAAGGATCAGTCAGGCTGCATCCCAGTGCCAAGTATCCCACCACACCAGGACAAGATGAGACCTGGACAGTGTCTGTCACGCATTTTGCAGTCTGATGCCAGCTGACTTTTGGATGCTGATTCTAACCCATGCAGAACATAATGTGATTTTTTCAAAGGTCTTTTGGTTTGGTCCTGCTCTTGGTTTAAGAGAAGCACAACAGGTAGGTTCTGATCTCTAGAATAGATCTTTTTCTTACATTACTGACATCTAATTGTAAGAAAATCAATTAACACCCCACCCCCCATTTTTTACAGTCATGTTCAGAGATACATTCCCACAAGATCTATATTTCTTTAACTTTGGCTGTTAAAAGCATTTCATCATCAACTCCATTTTCCTTTCGCAGCAAGCCTTGGTTATTCTGGATTGTCTTCTTCTAAGATCCATTTACTGTCTCTCATTTTCACTGCAAGGTTTCACTCTCTACCACTGAAATCTGAAGAACAGACTATAACTGAAAAGCAAACACCATTAGGGAGAGAGTAATAATAAAAATCATCTTGTACAGATTAGAAACGCTGGCATAAAATTACTGAAGTCGGTTTTAGCACAGAAAATGAAAGATAATATGTACACAGGAAATGGAAATTACTTTGACATGTAAAAGAGAGGGTTGGTGAAAATAAAAAGGAAACCGGAGTGTAAGAGAGTGGAGGTCTTTCCCTGCAATGAGGTTCTTACCTGCCATCACGTGTGTACACAGTACTCAGCACAACAGCACGGGCTTTCACCAGCACCGGTTTAGCATTCTGCTTCTGACTTTGGTATTGGTACCTGGAAAAATACAAGGGCCATCTTCAAACACCTCAACATTATTTTGTCAATTTGTTTTTTCTACTCTGTCAAGGAATAAAACAGGTGGATGAACAGAAGAGAAATATCAATTCTTCATCACGTACTTACGGTATTATTAAATAGATATATACGTATGTATATATATAGACACCCGTGCACATAAAAACACAAGCAGCCTTACTATGAGAATAACTGCCTAAACCTGTTAGCATACACCCACAGCCACATGTGTGTGTGAACATGCACACATTATATAACTTTAGTTATGTAGTTGAAATCAGTACATGAAAATACTCAATTCAGAACTGTTTCCATGGGAATATCGGGGCTTGCACAGCATTGTGAAGAAACATCTGTCCTGATTTGGGATTTCACCAATGTACCTTAGCTTTACTTGCTTAATGTTGGTTGAGATTTTACAGTCAAAAGCCCTCAGGCAAATTAAACTAGCCATGTACACCCTCAGGGAAATGAGACTTTAGTTACATGCCTGATACCAATTGATGCCAACTAGAAGAACTTTATGATATTAATGAATGACTATAATTAAAGAACTGTTAATTGAAGTCAACCAGTCTATTGGAAATCTCATACTATTTTTCAAACCTGGCTTTCTAATGTAATTGTATTTCAAGATGCCTGAGAATCACTTAGCAGTTACTTAGTGCATTTTGCATGGATTGAGCAGGGTTATAGCCATCCTGTTCATTGATTTTGACAGTAACTGTTCAAAACCCAAGAAGAGTTGAGAAATTTCTTTCTTAAAAAACTCAGCTAAGCTTTGTACTTATGAGCATATCTTAAAATCTGAACATGATTACGTATGTGAAGGATGAGTATTTGTATAGTATGTATTTTCTTCCATTTCCAGTTTTGAAGGGCTTTCTAAATGCAGATACTGTTTAAAATATTTCCTTAGAAAATAAGATATCCATTATCTTATAACATAATCTCATTAAGGACAAGCAAGTAGTATGAACATGTGAGCTGCTTGCATAAATTGCCGTGATGCGCTACCAGCTATATCCCATGCTCACGGCATCAAAGGCCAGTGCTAAGGACCGTTAGCAGCACTGACAGTTCTTACTGTGAGCTGTGCACTTTTATGCTGTACTGAGAGTTCACACTTGCTGGAATCAGGTGATTTTTTAATGTTAAAAGCTCTGATTCTAACTAAAAGAATAATTCTAGCTCATACAGTGGCAAAAAGGCTGAAAATAGCTCCCAAGAGCAACTTCAAAGTCATCAAAAACCTGAAATAAAGTAAGGGAAACCCCATTCAAATTCAGTTCCTGATGTACAAAGTATAGGACTGGTTAGTACAGTTCGCTTACCTTTAGGTTTATTAGCCACAGGCTAATAAAAGTTAGGACTCCACTGCAGTTTAGAAAACAGTAGATCAGAAGTCCAAGTAAATTTGTAGCCCTATCAGTTTACTGCTAGAGAGTGAAAATGTTTGATGTTCCTTTCTTTATTTCTTTTTTAGGTAGGGAAATGTTGCCTGGTGTTTTCTGGTTTTTAAATACCTTATTGAAATGTAGGACTATATATGGCTCTGTGTTAATACACACATAATAGCTCAGTGCCAGCCCACCTTATCATACTGCAGCTACATATGGACTTTATTGGGATTCTCTGTTCTATTTGGCTCACTGAACACACCTGAGATACTCTGACACCAGCAGAGAAAATTAATCACAGTGCTCCCAGGCTAATGCCTGCTCACATAAACTCTGAGATTCTTACCTGAATTCAGAGAAGGGCCTGCAGCCTTTCAGGCTGAGGTCAGCTACAGCATGGGGCTTGGCAAGGGAACCTCGAGGTACCTATAAGACTGAAAGCATAATTTTGAGCTGCACTTTAAGCTTTCAGAATAAAGTGTGAAGAAGAATCTCCTCTGCCCATCTCTAAAGATAATCAAAATAATGAATTCTGCAATAGCTGCAATTCTAAGACTTAGTTAAGGCAATTCTCAAGTAACCTACATGAATTTAACACACAAAAATAATTAAACATGCTATGGAACAGATGCTGCACAAACAACAGCAATCAAATGATTCACACTTAGCAGACCTTACCTAGCAGTTAGTTTACAGCAGTTCTGAGTGACTGAAAAAGAAAAGCAGACATAATGTATATAATTTCAAACACAGCATACCTGACTGACACCAGTTCATAAAATTCATTAATTTTAATCCATATTAATTTTGTTAGACCCTTTCATTCATGATAGTTTTTACTTTTATATATGTATAAATGCAGACATATATACACACACCTCATACCCTTAGTAGTTTCATCAAAATCTGTTCCAGAAATTATTATTTTGTATTTCATCTCAGCAGCATACTGGTAAAAAAAAAAAAAAAAAACCAAATGCAAAGAACTCAGAGTCAGGTTTTAACACTGCTTAGGTACACTTGCATGTGAAAAAGGCACAACCATGTGCCCATGGAAAGCTCTCATGATTATTCATTCAGACTTATCAACTGTAAGCCAAAAGAGCAATCTGGTGATTTTTATATATAATCGTGTAGACTGTTCATGGATCGTGTGACAAATACATATATATATATATATATATATACATATATATATATATACAAATCATTCATATGCTTGTGGATTCTGGACACTGGCTTACTACCAAGGTAGTTATCAAGGTATTCATTTGGCTACCTTCCAGGTACTGCAGTGACGGGCAGTAATAAGTATCTATAATAATAATTAGCTGAAGTTTGAGGTATCTAACCCGTTTTCTACCTTGCCTAGATCAGGACAGAGTTAGACAGAAAGAAGCCAATGAACTGCACTAATAACCAGGGAGAACTGTAAACAAAAGAAACAGAAAGCAAAAAGGACAACAAAAGGGAGCTGATTTACATGAAACTTTCAGATTGACTTAATGTGCACAGCTCCCAAGGAAGTTTCAGGGCCAAATTCAGCAGTGACACAAGTGATGGTGTAAGTTAGATATGTGTCAATCACAAAAAGAGTGTCAACCAGGAGAACTGGCAACATACTTTAGTAGCACTTTCATGGGGTGATTTGATGATGGATGGTTGTGTGATCTAAACTGTAATTTATGCACTGTGGCAACTGAAGTGGAGGTTGGCAGCACAGCGAGTAGATGACAAGGGTGAAAAAATAAAACAGGCTTTCACCTTTAGTGACAATATCCTCATCCTTCCAAAAAACACACTGGGGATATTCCAGCCTGCTTTTACCAGGGCTGAACATAACCACCGTGGAGTCATTCACAGGTGCCATTTAGAAATATTTCGCTGTTTTACTAAATGATCTGGACACTTACTTCCTTTTCCTGATTGATTTCACCTGAATTGGCTCAACTCTATTTCAAGGGGGGTGAGGGGTGGGGTGGGGGTGTCTAAATTTGAAATTCAAAAATTTCTCTCCTTTCCCATTTCACTGACTTCATGACTAACATTGTGTGTGACTACCTGCCCGCCACTTCAGGCCATCTCTTGAGGACATTTTAAAAATCACGACAACACAGAGAGAAGCAGCTCTTTTGTTCTGCGAGGCTCTTGCTGTAAGAGGAATGACTCTGACACTGCCTTATGCCAACCTGTTTTAGTTGACACAGGAAGAGATGAATAAGACAGATCTGTCAGAGTAGAAGAGACAGAAGAGACAGAGAGACACCAGTAATTCTCACCATTAGTGATCCTTTGTAGAGTTGCCAAAATTCTCCAGTAAAGCCACTGGTTTTGTTAAAGGAATATCTTTTTTTTTTTTTTTTTCCTCCTGGTTATTTGAAGTTTTCACTGAAACACTATATACTTCAATTTCCAAGGTTTTTTTGTTGTTCGATTTTTTGTTGCTCTTTTTTTTTTTTTTTAAATCTCAGGCACAGTATAAATTAGAATCAAAGCAGTTTTGATGCAGAAATGCTGCTGTGATACCTGATTCCCTGTCAGACACTCCATGACCTTATTGACCGGCACGGACTTACTTTCATAACAAGATGAGACTTTACACAATGTACCGCAGCCAGAGCCATCCCCAGGCAGTTCTGCCATGGATCCAGACAAAGAGAAGCTATGGTGCATGGTGTGGTCTGCTCAGAAAGTCAAGACCTCAAAATAGATGAAGGACTGAGCTGTAACTGTAACACAAGACACTGAAATATTTCTGGGGTTTGAAACTGCATAGTTTATCTTTTTGCTGAAAAATTTTCTTCAGAAAACCCCCCGCCGTTTTTTAGCCAGACTTAAACCCTTGGTTTTGATACTGATTTCCCTACATGTTCACCTCTGGAAAACCTGATGATACATTTGGGAGGATGGAGGGATTGTGCCAGGGGATGAAGAATTTGTCTTTTGCTTTCCATGGTCAAGAACAAAAGGAACTGAATTTTCTGCTTTGCACTATGCATTTAACTGACCGGGATGCGATAGGTGTGCTAATGTTTTGGGGTTTCATCATTTCATTGCTCTGGTTTTAGCTTCTACAAAAGGGTGACTAGGATATCAGACTGAAGCTTTTTTATATTGCATTTAAACCCATAATAAATAACATTTAAACATCAATGTTGCTGCTAAATTGAACCTTACCTTAGAAAAGCTGTTTCTTAAATCAGTCTTTTGCAATGCACAAGAGTATGAGAAACAGTTTGCTCTCACTACCACTCCTGTAAGGTCAGGTAAATCACTTAATGAACACATAAAATGTGTGATTGAGAAATCAAGGTGAAAATGTACATAATTTACTAAAATAAGAAAACAGAGTAAAAATTAATAAGTCAGGAGCAATCTGACAACATACAGGGACAGAGAGTTTTTAAAACATTCTAAAACCATTTTTAAACATTTTAAAAGCATTTTTTAATATGTGTGGCACTGTAATAACATTTCCTTATATACATTATTAATATTAAAAATTGGGTATGCACATATATAAAGTATCTTTCATCTGAAGATGGAAGATGCTTGGCACATTTTCTGATCTGTTTACCGAGAACTAATCAGCAGCAACATCCAAGGCAAAGGTGGGTGTTAAGTGCCAGCAAGCAATGGCCTGCAAGACTTCAGGACAGTGAGCAAAGGCCTTAGCTGTCCCCACTGATTCTGGGCAACCAAGTGACAGCCCAAATGCGATGCTGCATGAGCTTGCCAGACCAGAGACACTCACAATCTTTCTCAATGTCCAGATAGAAGATCCCACTCTTTTCATTTGGAGTATTTAATATGCAAAATTCCTTCAAACCATCATTCTGAATTTTCATCTTTGACATACGTTCAGCAAATAGAAAAAATTAAAAAGTAATGAGGAGAGTTCCCAACTGCTTTGAGAAGATTCCACATATGTGCTAATTAGCGATTCTGTCTGAAAATATTCCCTGAAAGCTGTATGGGTAGTGCAGCCTGGGATAAATAATGCAAATGCCCCATGGCACTGTCACAAACACCACAATCAGTGCTGTTTGCGATTTCAGTGAGACTCTCCAAGTTCTGCACCTGAGACTAAAATATTAATGAAGTAAAACTGTAGTAAACAAACCTCCAGTCCCATTCCCCCACCCACAGTCGGCACACACACGCTCATGCACCCTGCACCCACTGACTTTCCTGGCACAGGATAAAAAGTATTTTAGGAAGATGTGAATTGACTTGTGAATGTTTCCTTTGTAAACTACTCCTTCCCCCAGTTGCTACACCAAACATCTCTTCATCGCTGGACGAGCACCTATGCAGATCTTTGGTGCTAGAAATAGAAGGACCGTTGCTGCACATTGATATCAGTAGGTTCTCTGCAACCTGGAGTCACCAACCAGCATGGATAAGAAAAACAAACAAGTGGTTTGCACCCAATTCCCTCTCCCGCCAAGTACAGACGCAGCAGTCTGCTGCACAGACAGAGAGCTAGCAGAAAGTTGCTATTGGAGGCAACAGGCAAAACCCAGACATGCCAACAGGAAGGTCTGCTCTGCCTTGAGACCTGAACCAGGGAGTGGACTAGTGCCCCAGAGGCCCCTGGCTTGGCTCCACATGTCCGTAATGTCATGCCATAGGTTCAGTCTGCCCACAAAGACTGCACTTGCAGCAGGCAATGGCATGTCATGCCAAGGTACAGCTCTCTGGCCATGTAAAGGGCAGTAATGATATAAAGATACATTTGGCATGCTCTTTCCTTGTACAAGCAGGCAAATCTTCAGGTCTGAGTTGCCTTTTAATATACACCTTCATTTACTACAAAACCCAAACCCATCGTGGGAAGTGGCACTGGTCTCTAGAAACGCAAATTTTGCTGACTTCTGGTGCAAATCTAAAAGGTATCTAAGCAGTACTATGTAGCTGCATAGTGGGCTGTCACTGACTTCTGAGGAGGTTAAGTCTTTAATCTACTTAGATTCTTTGGAAAATATCACTCAGTTAAGTGCCTAAGCCGCTTCTGAAATAGGAGCTAAGATTTCAAAGTTGCAGAGAGGCTTTAAAGAACTTCATGTGGCATTCTCCTGGCCACACAGGTGTATCTCTGGAATTAAATTTTGCTCTCTGACCAATAAAGCTTCTCTGCTAACTGCATCACAGCTATTTCATGTGCATGGCCAGAGTGAAATGCAGAGTGGATTTCAACCCCTAATGACTGTTCCCAAACTATTGTCCAAGTTACAAATACCCATCAACCTGTCCACTCATATTTTAGTCTACGGTCTTATACTTTAAATTATTCCTTCTGAGATTATAGTGACTGAATGTTCTTGAAGCCTCTTTTAAGAAATTACAGCCCTGCTGTTTTATTCTGGTGTTACATTACCTGCCCACACTTGCTAGCACAATACAGCATCAGAAACTAGTCTATAAATGCCAGTCCATGAACCGCATCCAGTAAAGCCAGTGGAGAAAAATAACTCTTGCTAGTTTGATAAGTGAGGGATAAATAGCACCATTAAGAGAGTTTCTAGCTGTACAGAAATCTACCGAGAAGTTAAATATTTGAGATAAAGCTCTCAGCTATTCCAGACTACACCCAGAATCAGTCCTCAGATCTAGTTTTGACTGTGAGAAGGTCAAAAGGTCTAGTCTGCAGAGAGGCTGTGTGTGTTTGTCCATGTATACCCAGAATCATTCCCCACTGCCTGTCCTCGAGTGACAGCTGTCCAGCTGGAGAGTAAGTATCCTAGGACACTCATCAGATAGAAAATGACATTGTATTTCCTTGATTACTGCTGCTTTACTCCATAAATCAGGAAGCAGCATCCAAGGTTATGTTCATCTACCCTGAAAGCATTAGTGCCCGAAGTGTTGCCTATCTCCCAGTGCCTATTTTAGGAAAACTTGAAATTCCTCTCAAAAAGATGAAGTGTGGCCTAGGCTATCCCACCATAATGACAAATTTTACACTGGCTTGAGATGCACTAATGAAGCCCGTGTTCGGCAGACTGTAATCACCTGCCATCAGCCTTCCTACCACTGCCTCAGTGCCTGCTCATCCCTCTCCCTCAAGCACCTCCCGGATGCCTCCCAGCCCAAACCATGACTGCAAAATATCCCTGTTGTATAGCTGGATTCTTAACCTCATTTAAATTCTTCCTTCGAGCTACCTCCACCATGATGCCCTCAAATTACCACCATCTTTTAATGAGAAGGATGCTATGCATACCCATTTTATCGTTATTGTATTCTCTCAGCCCAGCTGCCTTCCACCGGGTAGCGCCTGCCTGTTATGCAGATTGTGAGCTCTCTGGGGTGCCAACTGCTCTCTTCCTTGCATGTCTTCACAGTGTGTACCACGAAGGACCCCTGATCCTGGATTGGGGTCCCATAACACAAACAACTAGATAAAAGAATAATTTGTTAGCCTGGATTGCAAATCTTCTTCTTCGAGAAAAAATAAAGCAATTTCCCCAGGCTGTCAGTGGCACTTTCATGTGTCAGTATCGTAGCTCTCTTCTGGCGATGACAATGTTGCATCCAATTTCCAGGCACAAGAGGGAATGTTTGCTGTGCTGATGTGAGCTCTGCGTGTTGCTGCTCTACATCTAGCCAGGCCACAGAGAACCAAATGGCTTGCAGGCAAGGGATGTGCTATTTGGAAGGCAGCTTTCTGTGGGATGTTATTTTCAGTGTGGGGTGAACTGGGTGGGCAGCCTTTGATGGGATTTTTCCTGTGTATGATCCCATTCCTTTCAAGGAATGTGATATTTGGCCTGTGTTTTGATTTTGTACCTCATAACCATGAAGGGAGAGGCTCTGCAAAGTTTGTTTGCCTGGATTTATTATTAATTACAGATCTGCACTCCGGGTTACATACACTGAAGTGAAACCACCACTGCAGGTCTGGCTGTGAAGGCAGGCAATTTATATCTACATTCAAAATTAATACAAAGAATATTATATTATTAGTAGGTACGTAATGTCTCCCACCTGTCTAGAGCAGTTTCAAAAATATTCAACTGCTGTATCTTTTTTTTTAGCTCACCCCTTGGGTAACTGAATCCAACTATTGCAGTCAGGTACTAAAGTTTTCGTCCCATAAGGATTTCACTTCTTGGTACCAAAAAGGTCAGCTCAGTCAGTAAGAAGCATTGATCTATACTGTCAGCACCTCGCATCAGGGGTTTCAAATACTCCAGGGTCTGACCATAAATACATTTTCAAACAGGATGTAACCATTGGCATCTTCTTCTGCAGAAAAAAAATATAATGGTTTCCACTCAGCAAACACAGCACAAAGATGTACTTCTGCATTGCAAGACAAGTTATATCTACATAATGTTTTACAAATAATTCATACTTCATTTAAGATTCCATTTGTGCTAACTTAACATGTTATGTATTCTACCATTTTTAATTGAAAATATAAAGCTCAAGCATCAGCAGATTCAAAATAAAATCCTTATTTTTCTTCTCTTGCATAATGCTAAGTACTCTTTCTAATTTCTGACCAGTACATAACTAATACACCAGGTATCCAAACCTATAAACAGGAATTGCTGTTTCACCTTCTATGTTAAGATACTTCAAATTAAAAAAGGACTGACATTTTCTTAATGTTTAAAAAACATGTCATTATCCTGAACACACCCCAGCATTATAACTAAATTTCTCAGTAAATAAATAAACAAGTAATTGATTTATCTTTGCAAAGAAAAATATACTGCACTGTCTACAGGGGAAAAAAAAAGTTTGTGCAACTCTGAAAAATGAAAGAAAAATGAAAGTGGTTCAGACTTAATCATCTCAAGTATCCCTTCACTGATAGCCCTGAAACTCTGCATAACCGACATCTGTCAGGCAGGTGATTCCACCTGCCTAAATATTTTGTCCCAGCTTTACACATAAAAATCTTCCCTGTCAGGACTGTACTGAAATCAATATCAGTTGCTGCCTCAAATCAAAAGCTTTAGGTAATTTCCCACCTATTAACCAGGATGTGGTCATTAAATTGTTTATTTTAAAAGCAAATTTATTAGAGATATTAGAGACTTTGTTATTGCATAATCCATCAACTGTGCCTGTACTATTTCCTTAGTCTCTAATTTGAGTGATAACATAAATAATGGCTTTTGTGGATTTTTCTAGATGTTCTCTTTTCTATACAGAAGTACACATGGGTTACATTAAAGTATTTCTAGTCTGTAAGAGTCTTGCTTGAACAAAATTTCATTGTGCTCCAGTTTCAAGTGTTACTGCTCAAGACCATTGGTACTTCTCTAGTTACTAATACTTCAGTGATCACTGGACCTTTTAAAATTATGACTGCCATAAGAAATTAGACCACACATTTCTCGATTAAATTTAAATTTTCAATTTTTACATTTTAAATTCAATTTTAAAGAATAGGAAATGGATCAGTCACTGAATTAAAACCTGCCAAATATTCAGAACACATCCGCACACCATGCTCAAGGCGGACTGGACAACCTGTTGCAAAAGGAGGTGCAGTTACCTAAAAACTGGCACAGCTCATTTTGCTCTGACTTCACCCTGTTTTGCACATCTGAACACTGCAGATACTATAGTCTTCAGTTCTTCCAGTTTCAGTGAATTCTCACCAATGACTCATTAGACCAATTTTGTGTCCCAAACATTGCAGAGGCATTGCAGACCTCTCTCCTCCATTTGCCCAGAACTCTCACTGATTTACATTTGTTTAGAATCATAGAATCATTGAATGGTTTGTCTTAGAAGGGAAGTTAAAGGTCATCTAGTTCCAGTCCCCCTGCCATGGGCAGAGACACCTTCCACCTGACCAGACTGTTTGAAAATTAGGCTAAACTTAGGCTAAATTCAGAGAACAATCTGTGCTGGACATGCTGCAGAGCACAGTACCCCAGCCTTAGAGATGATGGTATCAAAAGTGGACATAAAGTGAAACTAATCAGTCTAGATGTTGCCCTGGCTCCTCACGTCATTTGCTCACCATTTTGACAGTGATGTGGTTCATGAGTGAGGATCTCTCACGTAACCTCTTGGACCAGGCTTGTGTCCCCACTGCAGCACTGGGAAGCCAGGAACTGAACTGTTTATTGCCTAGAGAGGTGCCAGGGCTGCTTTTGGTGCTCCCAGCTCCTCAACTGGCAGGAAGGTGTTCTGTAAGGGCTCCATCCTTCCTCCTGTGCCTTCTCAGATGCAATGTCTCTATGCCCAGGACAATGCTGTTTAATAGACCCCATTCTCTTGCTCAGCCCTATGCTGGCTGCTGGCTCCATCAAAGGGAAGGAACAAATGAATATATCAGGGAGCACCACAGGAACAACAAGCTCCCCAGGGGAGTGCCCAGAGTTTGTGGGGAGCCCTTGGCTGAGTAGAAACAAAACAGAGGGAGAGAGACTATTTCTCAGGGCTGCAATTACTGATGGGAGGTGCTGAAATGAGATGATGAATGTTACTGCTTGGACTAGCTGGGAAATAGCAACTTCTCAGTATAAATATGCGTCTATTAAAGAGGAAAGTCACCCTTCAGGGACTGCAGCAGGGGAGGTGGGGGAGAAGAAAGGGAGCTGAACTTTCAAAGCGGGAGGTTGAGCTGTGGCCTGTATTTTCTTCTCTACCCACACTGCAGTGCTTATTTGCTGCTGGGGCTTATTAATTTTTCACTTATGCCACGCTAAAAATAGTTAATTATTGAAAATGCATATCTGTCTGATGGTGAAAGGCTGTCTCTTCCAAACAGGTGACTGGTTCAGATAACCCCAGAAGGCACTTCTGCTCTTCTAGACCCTTGATCAAAATTTCTTTTTTAATTTGAAAAGAACAGAGGTGATTAAAACTGAAAATTATGGTGAGTCTAATGAAAGCTTCCTCCCTCCTTCCCCAAGAGCTTGTGTAATGGGATGAGGTTTCTTTCCTTTTTTTTTTCTTTCTTTCTTTCTTTCTTTCTTTCTTTCTTTCTTTCTTTCTTTCTTTCTTTCTTTCTTTCTTTCTTTCTTTCTTTCTTTCTTTTTCTTTCTCTTTCATTCCTTCCTTCTTTCCTTCTTTCCTTCTTTCCCTCCTTCTTACTTTCTTTCCCTCCTTTCTTTCTTTCCTTCCTTCTTTCTTCCTCTTTTTTTTCTTTTTTTTCTTTTCTTTTTTTTTGCCAAAATGATTATTTTCAGTGTATACATCATGCTGGTCCTTTGATTTAAAAAAAAAAAAAATCAGATGTAGAGATTTTGCTGTAACAATAGAGTGAATGTGTGTGGATAATATTACTCACAGTGCTGGTGAGAGTTCAAAGGCTGGAATGTCCAGACTAAATACACAGCAGAAAGATCAGTTCTTTAACATTTCAATTAGACAGAAACATGAAACAACAGGCTAGTGACTTCAGCTTTTCTAAATTAAACAGTTTGACACTGCACAGAACACACATCGAAATTCATTATGCCTTCCTAGCTTAAATCTCTTCCTGCTGAAATAGTGGTGGGAGTCATTCCTCAAACACAGGAATCACTTTATAAATATAGCAGGTCCTATCCTTACCTGGAGGAGGCTATCTTTTGCATGGCAAAATCTAGATCAAGACCCTCTTTGGAAGAAACAGATCCCCAGACATCCTGCTGTGCTGGGGAAGGGCTGGAGCCCTGCCTGTCCTGGGCAAGCTGTGGGATCAGCAGAAAGGGAACGCAGCCCATGCAGGGACATCATCCTTGCCTCTGTTCCATATCACTGTTATCCCTGTGGTACCTGATGCCTCTGCTACACGATGGGAATGGACATACACGGCTGCATCTGGCCAGCACATGACCTGGTGCAGAGAGCAGGGTGTGCTCACACCTGCCCAGTCTGCTCCTGTCCCCTTTCCCACGGGACCAGGAAGCAAGGAAGGGCTTCCAACGGGGTGCCTGCATCTCCTTCCTTTGGGGAAGGAAACCAGCACAGGGAATCAACTGGGTGGGAGACAAGGGGCTTCCCGTCTACCCTGTTTTTATTCATTTCTTACTGTGGTGTTTTTCTTACAGCAAGTCGCCGCCCGAGCAGCACCAAGAACACAACCCCCATGGACAATGTGCAGAATTTGACCCTCTGTGCAGAGGAATTCCTCACCCATCTCTGATTACTGGGTTACCAGCGCACACCTTCATACCTGCCACTCCAGCTTTGACCAGAGTGTCATAGCATAGTATCCACACTCTAATAAGAAAAAAGGTTAAAATGTTTGTCTAGGGAATCATAGGGAAATCTCCTACTATGTCCAGGTCAGCAATATAACTGGCTGTGTTACTAATTAAATGTCCAGTGTGTGTGTGTGTCAGGAATAATTGCCAATAAAGCTTCTGCACTGTGTCAGCTCAGTTTCACATACTCCTCTGACATGTTTGCAGTGGCAACTGAAACATTATAGCTTCCTGAGAAAATATTTCTGTTATAAGGTGTACACACAAACATACACAGTCTGAGAATTGCTTTCATATTGGAAACAGGATCATGGAGTCTGCAAGAGGAAGGAACAGTGATGGAAAGAGAATATATATTTGCTTTTAAAGCAGGGTATCTAGAAATGACTCAATTATCCCAAGAGAATAAGTTATCAGTTACTGTAATTGTTATTTTATGAGCCCTACTCATGGACCTGCAGTCTTTGTTCCTAAAAGTTTCCAATCTCAGCATAAACCAGGGGATGATAGATAGCTACAGAGAAAAGGGAACTGAAAAGGGAGAAAAAAGACAACACTGGCCATCTTAATAAGCCAGAGTTTTAGCTCTCTATAGTCTCGGGGATATTTTGTAGACATCACAAAAAGGACTTCTGAGGATGCACATGAAGAACGGCAAAGAGAAGACACTGAGATGTGTAAAGGAAGTTCCTTCCCTATTGCAAGGTATCGCAAGGGAGAAAGAAGGAAGATATTTTCTTCAAAAATTAAATGTTTTAACAACCAGACAGTGAAAGTTGACTAATGTCATCTCCTTTCTTTATGCAAAACATTCAGAAGTCCATCCCAGTTCTTGAAGATGTATTTGCCATCCATTACCTAGAGAAATTATATCCAGCTGCACAGATGGTTCACACATTACTTTAGCCATTGTCTATTTTTCAGGGTCTACGCCTAGTAACCCTAGCTTCATGGCATTATTTTGGCTCCTGAACATGTTGAATCAGAGAATTATCTAATGACAAATAGTGACAAATAAATGTCAAAGAACTCTTGTTCTCATAACACTATAGGTATTTAGCTTTGTCAGATCTTAATTTTCTCTTCTCAGTAGCCTCTCAGGCATACTGAGGCAAATTTGAGCATGTGGTCATAGAGCTCCACAGGGTTTAAGTCAAGATGTTAGAAATGGTCTCATTTTAGCCTTCCTGGTTTTCACCACAGCTGAGAAATGGGCAGACACATCACTCCATGCAGGAGCTAGTACTCACACAACGCCTGGCCAACTACTCCTGACTGACAAGCCTCAATGTCCTCCAGATGTACTGTAAACCCATTTCTTCAGATGTGCCATTTCCCAAACACCACTGCCTCATAAACCCAAAAAACATAAATAAGACTCTGAGAAATTAAGAGAAGATTACAAAAGAAAATTATATTTTTGTTAATGATTCCCAAATGATAGACCAAGCACTGAGTAGCCAAGTGTATTACCTCTTCACCTATTGTATGACACTCCAGCTTGATGGAGAGACTAAACAAACAGGGACAGGAAAGCTTAAGTTTCCCATGCTGACACCAAAATGACAACAGTTATTCACAGCATCATGTCAGCACGCCTATTCTGTTTCCTCTTCAGGAGGAACCGGAGATAATAACACTTGCTTAAATACTCTACCAGGTAATGTTGATATGAATTGGTTTTCCAGTCATGCAAGTCACTAACCACTACGTTTTGTCATGGCATTCTCCCCACTCCCCAAGTTTTGACTCATGTGCTCCATCAGACTATCCCCTAAACCTCTCCCCTCTTTCTGTATGGCAGTTATCTACAGCAAAACGAAGGTCACTCATCCTACTAGCACGGTAAAATTAAAAGTTGAGTTCAGCTTGCTATAATGCTCCTGCAGAAAGTAACAACTGTTGAAACAAAAATGGAACCGGAGCTAATTCAGCGTTTAGAAGTAACCACACTTCAGCTTCACACTCTCACATATTTCACTGTCTCTTGTCATCCATATCAGACAGATACCTAACTATATTTGCCAGAGTACTCTTATGTGGTACATAGCCCATGCTATAGTCAAAGCCATCTGCTCAGACATATTCTCCTGAAGAACTGAGACTGGAGAATGAGAATAGGCAATTAAAAGCAATTCTGTGAGCAAAATCTGCTTTTTAACCTGACCCTTCACAAAAATGATGAGACAAGGATTATTGCAAGTATTATCTTGCATTTCCTACTTTAAAAGAAGCCAAGTTCGGACCCCATCAGACCAAACCTATTTCTAACAAGACCCACTGTGATCGTCCACACTGACTTGTTTGGTACTAGTGCTCGCTTGACAGCACATTGGCTTCACTTGGACCATGTGCATAGTTAAAAGCTTGAAACATCCACCCCTCAGAATAGCTTTAGTTAGCACTGGAGATCAATAAGTGGGCACAGAGAAGCAAGTTTATGCTAACCAAGGCACTTCAATTTTCAAATCTAGATCTTCTTGGGGAAAAACTAAGGGACTGTACAAGGACAGATGTGAAGTCCTGGAATTTGAATCTAATCTTGTCAGATGCCCCATTACAATTTAGTGAGACACATTAATGTGAACAAATGTGATCAGTCTGGCAGCACTCTCATGCAAGCAGAAATGCTAGTTTCACAGGAATAATTAATAGCCCTTTTCTGCCACTGGGCTAAACAAAGAGAAAAGAAAAAGAACAGGATGAGATTAAAAGAAGATACAATATAGATGAAGAGGATGCAAATGTGAGTTTGATGACAGATTTCTATAAGGACCTATACTGAAGAAGAAACAGAGAGCAACTAAACAGAGAGGGTATCGTAAAATTAGTCTAAACAGAATTTTAATGGACCAAGAAGAAAAATGCAGGGGGAAATCCAACAACAATGACCTGAAGAGTATCTAGAAATTCCAAACCAAAAGGCATGGGTTTGTGAGGTTTGTGAGTGCTTTCCTAGATGTCCAGCCTGAGACTGAACCAACCAGCAAAGGAAGAGGGTAACAGAAAATATAACTGAGCAATGCCTTCAGTTAGCCATCTGCCAATAGCAGTCTAACACAGAACTGACTTTCTCAGCTCCGTGATGCATGTGAAATTCATTGGGTAAAGTCTTCCATATGTACATGCACTCCTCTTCCCCAACTAATCATCTCTTCTAAAATAAATCAATGAGGTCTATTCTCCCTCTCTAACTGTGAGATTCCTATTAGACCCACAGCATCCTGCTCCCCACTACACCAGTGCCAGACTGGTAATTGCCCAGTTTCACAGGGAGCAGAGGGGGCCAGTGCCTCAGGCTCAGCTAAGGTACAGCAAGCTCCAAAGCCTCCAAATGAGTTCTTACAGCCAGGTTATAAACTTCTGAAAAATATGAGTTCATAATGAAAATACTAACACACCAAATCCTATAATACTCACATTTACTGTATGAGCTTTATATGATCCCATAAAAATAAATAAAACACATCAGCTATCATATAACCATGGGGATTTCTTCTTGGGTTTTTTTCTCAGATCACTGTTTTGCATACAGAGGAAAGGGGTGATTTTTGTTTTATCTTACAGTTTAATGTTTTTCTCTTCCTTTTTTGAACAGACTTTTGCTGTGATGTCTGTAATCCAGCTCCCAGGCTACATAGTTTCTTCTGATATACTGTGATCAAGTCCCAACTGGTTGGTCTAGTTTCTTCACATATATCTCTTTAGATAAAGCCTTTGCAGGAGGGAGAAGATAGAAATAGAGTTGCCACAAGCCTTGGATTTGGCTAGTTTATCTTGCACCCTACTCCACTTTGCTGAAGGACATTAATTGTCCCGAGGTCTCTGTGGTCTGCACATTTTTTTCCATTTTTTTCCCCTCTATTACCCTCCCACCAGCAGAAATCATAACCGTGTGAGCAGCAACTGCCAAAAGGCAGCAATTCATAATCAGCAGAGTGATTACAAAGGAGCCAGAAGCAATGCTGAAGTTTACAGCACTTCCTGCGCACAAAACTACGTGGTAAAAATATTTGCAGCAGAGAGTAAACAGGCTTAATGGGCTCCAGTTTAATTTCTTTTTTATAATCCTGTAGTGAGAGTATATAGTGCTTGGAAAAAGTGCTATGCTGACAGCACAGAAGATGTAAGCACTCAGCTTAGCTGTGCAGTGCATACGGCGCAGACACCAGAAAGGGTAAAGCAGGGACACATGATCTGCATGCCCAGGTGGCACTGGGCATTGCCCAAGGTCAGCCTTGCAAGGCTGTCAGCCCGACTGCAGCAACAGCCTGACCCCCACCCCTGGGAATGCCCTGTCACACCAGCTATCCAGGATATAACAGCGTATTTGCATTACTGAAAAAGAAACATGAGCAATACGAGGCCACTGAAAAGCTTCGGTGATTTTCCTACCCTTTTTTAAACAGACTGCATTTCCAGATCCCAGGCACTGAGGATGTTCTCCGTCTGGAGCTTCACATATGCAAGAGCCAATGTGTTTTTCTCTTATCCTCCCCTGAGCTTCCTTGGAGCTCCCGCAGCCAGGGAAAATTCCCAGCTAGGCTGGCACCAGAGCAGAGCAGCTACTGGGATGAGTAACAGGTTACAAAAGGCTAAAATCTTTGAGTGATCTACATGATTAGGTGGAAAAAGTCAGTTCATCCTCCATATCCTTTGTCCAGTCCAGTCTTTACTCTGGATATAGCAGGATGTGGAATAAAACTACTGGCACTGACGAGTGTCTATCTTCTACACAGCAGTGGAGAACCACAGAGAAGATACATCACTTTCCATCACTGATTTTAGTAAGTGCACCCTTCCTCATTCTTTTGCCAGATGTAAAAATGAGACTCAAAAAAAAAAAAAAACCAAAAAAACCAAACCCCATCCATTTATAAGGGAGTGGAAAAAAAGAGATATCAAAGGGAAAAAAAAAACAAAACACACGTTATACTCTCTGTAAAACAGCTGCACTTCAACTTTTCACATCTGGAAAAATATTTATTTGTCAAACAGACAGGCTGTAAGGGGTTCCCTGTCATTTTAGCTTCTAGGGTAAAAAGACTGCAAGCAAAACCTCTCTTTTTAAACAAAGGCCTTTACCACAGTCTAGTTCTGCTTTTCTAAGAGATCAAGAAATTCATACTTTGTATCTCGTGATAATCATGGAGCTGCTTAACTCTAAATACTGCCTGAGACTGTGAGTTAAATTTGTTATGGCCTCATTAACTGTTCAAGGCTGTCTTGACATCCTAGCCAGGGGGTAGTGAAGAGAGTTCCTGATGTAGTGGAACAGTCCTGGTCTAATCTTCCCTAAACCAATGTGGAGGGATTGGGTGCCTCTTTTATCAAGTCTTGTAAATACAGACACCTTCACAATTTTCTGTTACATTTCGTTCTTAGAGAAAATGGCCTTGTCCTTAGAAGTCGTCAGGGATGGTGGATGGTCTGCCTCAGTTTACCTGGGAGCAGAGGGAAGAGACAAGGAAAGTCTCAGTCTGATAAGGATAATGATCCAAGCAAATGTTCAGCCTTGTGAGCTAGAAAAGAGGGTTGATACACTCTTGGATCTTTCATTGCAAATACTTCCCATTGCTGGAGACAAAATGCCAGAATGACCTCTTCCAAAAGCTAACTTGTATCCCAGGGGCCACTGGAAGAGGAGTGGCCCACAGTGGCTGTCACTTACAGGGAGAGGATCCTAGAGAAAAGTCAGAGGTTGGATTGTTAACTCTAAATGTCCCATGGGCTTTAGTTTTGCGACCGTGAAACAGAATCAGTGTATGACGTTTCCTGCTGCACCACCAAGATCTGGACACTTAGCTACAACAGGAGACATTAGATACAGCAGGAGAAGAACTTCACTTCAACACCTTTGAAGGAAAATAAAACCACAGGGGGAAAAAGCAGACTTGGAAAAAAATCATAGAATCATAGAATGGTTTCAGTTGGAAGGGACCTTAAAGATCACTTAGTTCCAACCCCCCTAACATTGGCAGGGACACCTTCCACCAGATCAGGCTACCCATCCAACCCGGCCTTGAACACTTCCAGGGAGGGGGCAGCCACAGCTTCTCTGGACAACCTGTTCCAGTCCCTCACTACCCTCACAGTAAAGAATTTCTTCCTTATATCTAAACTGAATCTACCCTCTTTCAGTTTGAAACCATTATCTCTTGTCCTATCCCTACACTACCTGATAAAGAGTCCCTCCCCATCTTTCCTGTAGGTCCCCTTTAAGTATGGGAAGGCTACTCTAAGGTCTCCCCAGAGCCTTCTCTTCTCCAGGCTGAACAACCCCAACTCTCAGCCTGGCCTCATAAGGAAGGTGCTCCAGCCCCTGATCATCTTCATGGCCCTACTCTGGACTCGCTTCAACAGGTCCCTGTCCTTCTTATCTCTGGAGCCCCAGACCTGGACACAGCACTCCAGGTGGGGACAGGTAGAATCACCTCCCACAACCTGCTGGCCACACTTCTCTTGATGCAGCCCAGGATATGGTTGGCTTTCTGGGCTGCGAGTGCCCATTGCTGGCTCACAGTCAGTTTTCCATCCACTAATACCCCCAAGTCCTGCTCTGCAGGGATGCTCTCAATCCACTCATCACCCAGCCTGTATTTGTGCTTGGGATTGCCTTGACCCACATGCAGGGCCTTGCACTTGGCCTTGTTGAATTCCATGAGTTTTGCCCAGGCCCACCTCTCAAACCTGTCTGGGTCCCTCTGGATGGCACATCCCTTCCCTCCAGTGTGTTGACTGCACCTCACAGCTTGGTGTTGTCAGCAAACTTGCTGAGGGTGCCCTCAATCCCACTGTCCATGTCACCAACAAAGATGTGAAACTGCGCTAACCCCAACAGCAACTCCTGAGGAACGCCACTCATCACAGGTCTCCACCTGGGCATTGAGCCATTGACTGCAATTCTCTGAATGTGACCATCCAGCTAATTCCTTATCCACCAAGTGGTCCATCCATCAAATCCATGTCTCTTCAATTTAGAGACAAGGATGTTGTGTGGGACGGTGTCAAATGCTTTGCACAAGTCCAAATGGATGACATCAGTTGCTCTTCCCTTATCCACCAAAGCTGAAACCCCATTGTAGAAGGCCACCAAACTTGTCAGGCGCAATTTGCCCTTAGTGAAACTACGTTGGCTGTCACCAATCACCTCTTTTTTTTCCATGTGACCTAGCGTAGTTTCCAGGGATCTGCTCCATGCTCTTTCTGGGCACAGAGGTGAGACTGACTGGCTCTCCAGGTCTTCTTTTTTTTCTCTTTTTAAAAATGAAGGTTATGTTTCCCCTTTTCCAGTCACTGGGAACTTCACCAGACTACCAGGACTTCTCAAATATTATGGATAGTGGCTTAGTCGCTTCATCCACCAGTTTCCTCAGGACCCACAGATGCATGTCATCAGGTCCTATAGACTTGTCACCTTCAGGTTCCTTAAGATGGTCTCAAACCTGATCTTCTCCTACAATGGGCAGTTCTTTCTTCTCCCGGTTCCCACCTTTGCCTTCTGCATCTTGGGCAGTGTGTCTGGAGCTCTTGTCAGTGAAGACTGAGGCAAAAAATTGAATACCTCAGTCTTTCCCATATCCTGGGTAACCAGGTCTCCCGTTTCCTTTCAGAGAGGGCCCATATTTTCCCTAATCTTCCTTTTATCACCAACATACCTATAGAAGCCTTTCTTGTTGCACTTGATGTCCCAAGCCAGATTTAATTCTATGAGGGCTTTGGCTTTCCTGACCGTGGCTGCTCAGACAATTTCTCTAAATTCCTCCTAGGCTATCTTTCCTTGCTTCCACCCTCCATAGGCTTCTTTTTTGTGTTTGAGCTTCTCCAGGAGCTCCTTGTACATCAATGCAGGCCTCCTGGCGTTCTTACCTGACTTCCTCTTTGACATGATACATCGCTTGGAAGAGGTGATCCTTGAATATTAACCAGCTTTCTTGGGCCCCTCTTCCCTCCAGGACTTTATCCCATGCTACTCAGACAAGCGGGTCCCTGAAGAAGATGAAGTCTGCTGTCCTGAAGACCAGGGTAGCGAGCTTGATGTGCACCCTCCTCGCTGCCTTAAGGATCTCGAACTCCCACCATTTCATGGTTAGTGCAGTCAAGGCTGCCCTTGTGCTTCAGGCCAAATGGTCAAAGGAAAGCATCCACCACATGAGGATTCACTCAAGAAAATGCATTTTGGAATCAGTGAAAAAGCCATCAGAAGCACTTTGCTTCTCAAAGCAGGGTTTCAAAAAGAATTGGATGTGATAGACATGACATAGGTATACTGTATGGGTACTGCAAGAGCTACAAGTCTCAATTTTTCAATGTTTTCAGAGCATATGTATCTGCAACGTAAATGAGAATGTGGACAAGTGTTGACAAAGAGCTTAGATTTTCCTTTTAGACTCTAACTTTCATAAAGTTAAGATATCTGTGTTTACAGATGTGGAAGGTATCTGCAGGATCAGGTCACTATGGTTTGTATAAATCTTTTTACTACTCTCGTACAGCTTTAGTTTTGCATTTGCAAATTGCTACTTCCTAATGAAAATAGCATGAGGACCAATTCTTTTTATTGTTGACCGGTGCAGGCTACCTTCAAAACATGAGCCCAGTTCTACTCAGAAACTCAGCCTGACCTGGGGAGATTTCAAATGACAACCATAGAAGGAGCCACACGACTGACATCAGGGTGAAAAGCACTCTATAGCTCATGAGGTATTGACAAGAACTCTGAAGGTACATAATCTTGATGACATTTTGGGTTGTTTCTCTGAATGGATGGCTCACAGCTTTCAGCAGCTACCTAAAGGAGAAATCGACTGTATTTTCATTTCCCTTGGTAGAGGAGAGAGTCCTGCAGAGAGGTGACATGAATGAGGCAAACGCTAAGGGGAAAAAAAAAAATTAAAAAAAAAATATATATATATATATATATCTGTTAGAAATTTCTAAGCCACATTGCAGAAGAATATTTCCACCATCTGTTCAAGAACTTCTCAGCCTGCACTGTCCAATCTGGACCTAAATGCAATTCTTGCAAAGATCCAAACATGGATCTGCAGTGTGGTGAAGCTAAGTGCTGTGCAGACAGTCCCAGCAGCACCAGAAGAATATGACTCAGGATGTCTTCATCATCTACCCAGGTAAGTTTTTAAACAACTAACTTTTCTGACATGCTGTAATAAAGATTTGCAAAAGGAAGAGCACCAACAAGGCAGATAAAGCATTTTATTTCAGAGACATTGCCTGAGAATAATTTAAAGACCTAAATGAAGGGATTCCAGAACTCTGTGAATTATGATTCACATCACAACCTCGATCAGGCACAGTTCAGGGTGATAAGAAGTTGATTAAGGAATGCCCACTTTTAAGACATCATAGAGGCTGAATTAATTCACATACAGGATTGTTTCTCCAATTCATGCCTGTAGTCACTGGTGAAGTAAATTGAGAAATCTACAAGCTGCTCTTTGGGGCAGGAAGGGGAGAAAATTGCTCCATTTGAAAATTTTCATATGCTTTGGCCTAATACCTAAAACAGCAGTCATGACATGCTGCGTACTTTTCTGTTCAATGAGGGAAAGGATAGAGGATAGTACAAACATCCCAGCCCACAGCACCCCAGTTCTGGCTGCATACAGGTCTGTCTGTACTGCTCGACTGTGTAGAGACTAACAGGACAGAGAGTATTAGGAACAGGATAAAACGCAATAAAATATCAGCATTTTTTAAGGTATAAGTGTCTGCACTTAGGAGGAAAAAGTCTTAGGTTTCAAAAACGCCATTGCAGGCTTTTTAAACTGCATACAATAATACTGAGAAAATACCATGCTGAAGACGTTCTGCAAATTTCTTGGGGAAGATTTTATGCAGCAGTTGACAGATATTATATGCATGTATGTTTGTGTTCTATGCAAAAATTCCCATGCTGTAGTATTCTGTTATGAGAGCTCATGAGAATGTGGTGGAATGGTGAACACTCATCCATCACCACCCCATAGACTACTCAGAAGTCCATTTATTTATGACAAGGTAAAATCATTCTGCTGTTTTCTAGCTAGTAGGAAAAAAAAAAAAAAAAAAAAAAAAAATATATTTGTAGCCCTACATTTTCTAAAATGTTAAGTTAGATGTCCAGTGTGAGAAACTTTTATAAAAGTTACTTCATCTTTCCCTCAGAGTTGCACATCTACTCTGTCTTCTCAAAAGCAGATCCTTTCTGAACTTTTTGGAGGGAATCCAAATCAGGGATCTTTCAACATGTAGGACCAAAATCCAGACAATTGAGGACAATTTCATTCTGTTGCCTCTTCAGCATCACATTTTTCTTAGACAAATGGAAAAATCAAACTAATTTACACTGAACAACACCAACATCATTATTATTATTAAGTTTAAGGAGGAACACATAAAAAAGAGAGAAGACTTTACAAAAGATACAAAGTTTGTAACCACTCAGAAAAAAAAAAAAAGCTAAACTCTATCATGATAATTACTTATGATCAGAGATTTTTCTTCATCAAAAAATCTATTACCATACTCACTATTTGCCTTTTGGCTCAGGTAATTTTCTTTTAATTTCCTAAAAACAATAATCTTTCCAAACTTCTTATTTGTTCTGGCAATTAACTTCAGCCTATTTATTTTTCTTCACATTTATATACCTAAGGTAAAAAAAGACCTTTGAGAGGCAGATCTTGTTTTCCAGGGTCTTTTGGAGGTTATAGCAGTAAATTACAAATTCTAAACTAAAACGCATATAAGAAAGTAACACAACTTGGAGAGTGGCACGCTTAAAAATATTAGCAGCTAAGGACATAATAAAAATTAATAATGAAAAAGGCACAAGATGTTGTGATGCTTCCTCAAGGCTGGTTTTCTGATTTCAGAAGCAGCCAATACTGAATGCTCGGGAGAGCAGGGCAATTCATCTATTTCCACAGTACTTTGCTAGAAAGCAAATGTTGGCCTGACCCCAGCTGGTGATTAGGTTATACTGAGGAGTCGGAGGATTGATAGCCCCTGTCATTTTAAATTAGCACTGAATGTAGTTGAGGATGTTATTCTTATTTGGGTAAATATTGCATTCTTTTTGCAAATCATCTGTATTAAGGTATTTGTCTCATAAAATAGATTGAGGTCCACTATTAAACTGTGCGCAGTATAAAAAATAGTGCATGTAAATCATTTTTACAAGTGTTGCCTTTAACTTTCATCAGTAAGAGCCCTTGACAGGCTATTCAAGATTTTCCAAGCCTCTATCAATTCCTATCTTTTTCTTTCTTCCTCTTTCCATGCTAAATAGACAAGACTTCTGATCTAACACCAGAAAATGACAAAAAGCATTCATCTGGTTTGTGTTTGGAGTCTGTAACATCCTTCACAGAGTTTTCTCTTTTGTTGGAAGATTTACCATTATTTTACATTTCTCCAAATTAAATTATGCCAAATATAATATACATATAGATATTTCTCCAAGAATATATCAATCCATCTAATTTTACTTGTGAATGTTAAATACTTTGGAATAGCTTCTTCTCAGGGTGTGCAGGGGGGGTATTGTTAGCATTTTCCAGCCATCAGCCTTGTTTTATTTAAGTTTCAACTAAACTGAGTAACTGTAGAGAACCGTATTCCTCTTCATCAGCTTGCTCATACCACCGCAGCATGGGCAAAGCATTAGGAGAGCTTTTGTCCGGTTGTACTAAGTGTAAAAATCACGACCCCAGGAATGAGATAATTCTTTACCCAGGAAGGACAAATGCCTATTAGAGACTTCTTGGGTGCATTTTCTGTGACTGGAGAGTCCCCAGCTCACCCTTAGCTACAGGTCCGGCACATCTTTCCTAGTGACTTCAAAGTGACTATCGCTTTACTGTGACTGGATACACTAGCATTTAGCTTTTGCTTTAATACAGTCTCAGAGAAAATGCTCAATTTTAAACACTAGAATAATTCCATTGACTTCAGCAGAGCTATTTGTATGCTTAGAAGAAAGTATGTATATAAGTGTTTTGTCGTATTTTGACAATAATAGGCAGTCACTGAGGCATTAGATGATGTAGATTAAATATATAAGCCACTCATCTTCCACCAACTTCCTTCTCTTGCAGACAATTTAAAATTTTGTGACTGATGCATGGGAGATGAGAAAATACAATGAGGAAAATGTCACGCGTCTCCTCAGAATTGCTAAATATCTTCAGCTAGCTTTTCCTATTATATTTGCCCCTTCAGAAACACAAGGCCTACTAATTAAGCAAGGACTGGAGACTTGTCAAGATTATGAGAGTACCGCTGTGACATAACCATAATTCTTGATGACATTTCACTTTTCCCATCCAGAAAAATCTATCACACTTTCTGAGATGTGACCTTCATCTTGTTAAATGAATACTATAGCAAAGAGCTCGTTTGACCTCTTACCTGCCCTCCCCTCTCCACCCTCTGCCTGGCCTTAGACAGTTTGTCAAGCTTGTTTGCTTCATACTAATTAGCTTGATTTCTTTGGCTATTTTTACTCAGCACACTACCTTTGTTTTGTCTCTCTTTTCGCTGTGCTTGCAGCTCTTTGGACAACACTCTTTCTCCTTTACAACTACCTAACTTGTCCATCAGATTGCCCTCTTTTTTTCTTCAACCTCAGTGTGAATCTCCTTATTTAGCCACATGTTTGTCTTTTCTTGGTATATTCCTTGCTAGCAGAGGAGCAGTCCACACGGTTTTCTTTCTCTAGTCTTTAATTTTTGGGGTTTGCTGTTCCCTTAGCCCCACACCTCAGCCTATTTGATTTTTACGACCGTGTAGCTCATCCTCTGGAGAAATGCAAGTCTGACTCCAGCATCTTTTTGTTCTCCTTCTCCTCATTTAGCATTCATTTTTGCTGCAGTCTCAGACCTAATGAGATTGTGATCAATGCTTCTCAAGTTGCCCCCTGCCTACATGTCTTCAATCATACCTTGGCTGTATAATCTACTATGTTCTTCTTTCTGTCAACTGGTAAACGTATATAGTTAATGTTAAAAGCAATCCGGAACCACAAACCAAAGCTTTATTTTCTCCTCCACTTAATAAAATGGAATCTACCTTGGTAATTAAAGAAGTTCCTTTGCATCCTTTCTCATGTGAATGCTGTGATTTATGTGTTTATTTTTTTTGTGGAGTCACTTTAGAATCCAGCTCTTTCTATTTTGGAAACTCAATACATTCCAGCTTTCAGCCTACCCGAGGAAAAAAGCAAAACAAGTATGACAAAATACCCTTTCACACACAATTATCTACCAGGCAATCACTATCCCATAATATTATCTCACAAAATAACCAGCTCTCAGGGAACATTAGCTTTTCCCTGCAATGTTTGTGTGTATGTCTTTCTTTCAGAAGTTATCCTGAGTTTCACAGGTGGTAGGGGGCACCTTGGGATGCCGTGGTTGGTTACCATTGTAATTAACTAAATTTAATCAGCATTTGAATAAAGGGCTGGAGCATACACGAAGGCGCTGAAATGCCAAGTGAAAACACTGAGCCTCCTTTCTGCCAGGTGAAAACCCAAGGCTAGAGCTCCTCGAGCTATACTGATTTACAGCAACGTAGGACATCTCTGCTTTGCCTGTGTTCAGGAGAAGTGTCTTTACTTGATTTGTTGACTGTGATGATAAACTGTCTTCCTTCAAAAGAAACTAAGGTGAGAATCATGTCTACACCTTTGGCTCAGCCAAAGGCTCCCATTTAACTTACAGAAGAGAAAACTTGGGATTTCTCTAACCCAGTCATAAACAAATGAATTTTGCCCTAAGGGCTGACAGCAAAAAAGATGAGTACCATGTCTCAAAATATTTTGAGATTTTGGACTTTTTTTTTAAGCTTTACCATCTCTGCTCCACCATGTGCCTTTTTCTTTGTACATTATTTGTCTTAGACTGGTAGCTCTTTCTGACAGCTTGTGTGTTATATTTGAATGTATTTTCCACACTGTATGAGCTATGACAACACAAATCATCCAGACAGATTACGAGGGAACAGCACAGTTCACCCTCTTTACACCACAAAACAGGGGCGAAGGGGCTGTGGCCAAGGGGGGGCTGCCAGAGCTCCCCTCCAGGGCCTCCCCTGCCCAACCTGGAGCACTGGGGCACCGGGGAGGAGCCGGCATTTCACTTCCAGGACTTCAGGGGCTTGGGGGATCCACACAGGAGATGAAACCAATTTATGATCAGACCTCTGCACATCTGTGCCATTATGGAAAGGTAATAAATATCAGGGAAGGAAAGGATATCACACACTCGATTTGAGAAAAACTGAAAGTCCTGTGCCACAGGCCAAATATAGAACTCCATTAACCACTGTGAAGCACTGTCGATGAGGAGAGTAAAAGAACAGCCCAAGAGGAAATTAATAATTCTGTATTAAGTGCAGGGCTTGGATGGTGTTTTGTAAATAAAGCCTGGGGTCATGCATTGACTGATGGGGAAAAACAAAATATTGAATAACTACCAGTTCAGCAAACACCATCCATCCTGTGCAGGGAAAAAAGCATTTTGCCTGTGGATTAAAGAGAATATTACCACTTGATTAAAATTATATCAGAATATTATGGACACAAAGGGGTCAAAGAAATTTCCACAGCAGCTTCAGTTCTTCTGATTCCTAATTTTGGGATTCTATAATATTATATAATTCTTGGTGGTTTTCTCTGAATGTAGTCCCTTTACGTATTTTCTTATGTAGTTGGTATCATTTTGTTGTTATTGTACTAAGAAAATTTAAAAACAAGCAGCTTACATGAACCTATGTCAGCTTCAACGTTATGCAAGTTTACTTACATTTTTAAATCTTCTGGGTACAACAAGGCTTGTGGGCTAATTATAGTATATAGGAGGAGGAAAAGACTTGGATCTTTGTGCTGAAGGATGGAGAAAGCCTGTCTCTCGGCCTCTAACAACTTAGACGTGTCTGGCTCAAGCATTACCTTTCTCCACCCTCATGCTGGAGGAAGGAGAGCTGGCCCAGCACTGCTTACTGGGGAGTGCAGACAGGGTCCCTCCTTTCCTCCCACAGAGACTCTGTCCTGGTGCTCCTGCTACAGCCTGAGCTTCGGCTGCTGCTGCTCCTGGAGTGATGGCAAGAGCATGGCCCTTCTCAGTGTTCGTGTTCATTCTTTCCAACACTACAAACCGTGACTCAAGTCAGGAACATAAAATTTAAAAAATTTATAACTCACCGAAAGTTCTAGGTGGAATTTTGGAAGGGGTAGAAGGGAGCGCAAGGATAAGAAGCAGCATTCCCTCTGTTTTGAGCCTTTTTCTTGCCAAAGGTCTTTTTCTTTTAAAGGTCTTCTGCAAAAAACAGACAGCTTAGAGCTACTAAAGATGAAGATGAAAACAAAAATGACAAAGAAGAGGAAGAAGATGCACAAGGAGGAGAAGGAGGAACAAGAGAAGAAGAGGTTATTACAGAAAACCTTCCGGAAAGGTCCACAGACAGTGTTTCACTACCTGATCCACAATTTTCCATGCAATCAACAAGATTGACTGCTTAAACTGGGCTTTACAAAACAAAATTGCACATAATAAATGACTTGTGACTGAAAATTAGAAAGACATACCATTAACGGAGAAGCCTCTGAGCTGAGTGTGGGAAGCTGATAAACAGGTGTCAAAGGTGAAAAGAGTTGGTGAAAGGAACTGAGGCAGTGCAGGGCTGGAGAGCTGGGAAAGGCAGGCAAACACCAAGTCATGAAAGCAATGACAAGAAACAGAAGTCTGCCTCAGATGAGCTGAGCAGCTCAGGGGGTAACTCAAAATTTAAGGATTCCAGGAGTTGATTTTATTATTTTACTACATGAGCAAACTCCTTGGAATTAGTAAGATTATACAAGGAACAATTTCATTCAACACAGAGATTGGAAATGACAATCAGTATAAATCTGTGCATCCTCTTTCGAAGAAGTGATCATAGAAGCTAACGAAATGCAGATAAGTGCATTAAGTTTTCCTCTTTTCATGAACCCTCTTAGCCTGTCATTTAAAACTCAGAATCAATCTGAGTTACCTGAAGTGGCAATACTGTATCTTTAATGCTTGATTCATTTGTTGTGAAATATAGTCAAAATAATAATTTGAAAGGAAAATTTGAAAATGTCAGATAGTAAACACATATTTTACTTATTTTAGTGTTTGTTGATTTGAGGCTTTGAGGGCAACATGGTAAATATTCGGTTTGGCTGGCACAAACTGTGCAGGAATCTAATAGAAAGCAATATTGTTGAAAATGGATATCAATTGAAAACAGAGAGCAGTGTCAACTATTCCCCACTGGGAGCAGACAACAATAAAACCAGTCAAGCATTACACAGTTGAGCCTGCCAAATGTCATTAGAGTGTAGAAAAAAGTAAAGGCACACACGAAGAGGGGGGAAAGAAAAAAAAAAAAAAAAAAAAAAAAAAAA
>NW_020799095.1:128024104-128033697 GCF_003259725.1 Athene cunicularia
GGTATATGTGTATAATATAATTCTAGTATGTGTATAATTTAAATGGTTGTGTTATTTACACTACAGAAGAGCTGTGTTATATGCACTTTCTAATTTTCATAACACTTTCATTATACATTGGGTAATAAGCCCCAAACAATGAATAAAATTGCTATTCTTCCAATGAGCTCGTAAATGTCACTGAAGAAATTGCTCTCATGTTAAGGGTGAGTTGGTTTTGTGGTACACTTACACTACTTATCGACAGAACAGTTTGTTCCAGTATAAGATTACAACATTTTTCTTTAAAATGTTTTACATAGTATTATATCATTAAGGATCAAGAAAACCAGCAACACAAATCAATACCTCACAAAATGTTGGGTTTCTGACGAATGCACAAAATTAAGGAAAGTCAATGGGAAGGCTGTTTCTCTTTCATTCTCGTGCCTCACAGGAAGGATCTTAGGTCAACGTTGTCATTTTATTAAGTGGCCCATGAACAGCCAGTGTGTCAGGTCAGCAGTAGCAAACTGGTACTTCAGACTGTAAGCCAATTTCTTAATGCTTTGCATTACCATGCCCATCAAATTTGCAGGTATATTTACCTGCATTCTCAAAACTCTAAATCTGTTCCTGCATACTCTTTCACCACACTCGTTAAGAGTTGGATAATGTTACAGTTGATAACCGCCAGATTGAAACAATGCTCTAGTCTCGTATAGCTACCAGGGCAGGCAGGCATTTTAGCATGTCCTCATTTGTCATGTTAGGTATTCAATAGGTGGTTATTTAACACACGTAAACAAATCTGATTTTGTGTAAGCAAACAAATACACCTGAAATACTTGCCCATAAAATCAGTAGGTATAAGAAAATGCAACCCAGATTTGCAATGGTGTTAATTTCTTCTGTCAAGCTTAAAAAATGACCGAAACCATCTTTGCCACTAATACAAGGTAGAATAAGTCTTGGGAGCATTAGTTTTAAAAACAGATTCAGGAAAGAACAAGCCTTCCATATTCTGACTTAAGCAATAGTAAAGCAGAACAAACTTTCTTGACATCATCAGTTGAACTAGCCAAATGCACAAATGCAAATCACCTCCCAGCAATCCAGTCCTTTTAAAGTTTATTTAATATTTTCCTACCAACAGGACTCTTAATGTATGGAAGTTACCCTGAAGGATGAATAATCCCTGGCAGGTGTTCTTTAATGAGGACTGGTTCCATAGCTCAGTGGTCCACAGACTGTAGCCCATGGCTCTGTAGTGGCCCAGAAGCCTCAGTAAGTAGTCACAAATGGACTATAGACCATAATAAACAGAAAAATATGCAAATGTACATTGTGGCCAAGCATTCCATGCTGCTATTTTCCAATGTAGTTTTTCTGATTTGCCAGGAGGAAGTTTTCAGCAAAGTGCAATTTGCACAGCTGCTCTGGACTCTTTGAAAAATGCCCTAGTAGGTCCCTCAAAGGGCACATGGCAGCTGAGGGTTAAAGGTGGTTCACTGGTCTAGAAAAGCCTTGGGGTCCATTGCCTCAGCTAATTCTGGGCAATGTATTTTCTTTGAAATCATCAACCCTTGCATTTTAACTCTGATACTCATTACCATTCTTTTTAAATACCATCAAAATTAAAGATAGCAGTGCATGAACCCTGAAAGGCAATATCCCTTGGCCTCACATATGCATAAGATTTCTCCTCCTCTCTTTTTTTCTTTGCCTTTCTTCATCCCCTCTAATCTCCTTTCTCATTGATTTGACTTTGATAAACAGTAATATACAAGATGCAAAACTCACACAGGCAATCAAACACACAAGAGTAAAACCATGCAAGAGGCAGTGTCTATGCACTGCTGTGAGTTGCCCTCTTCTTCCCTTGTTTTACTCTTAATTTGGATCTCTGAGGAATTTTTCTGTTTGCCAGAGACTCATTGGACCTTTCTGACTGAACATGTTTAATTCTTCCAGGGGAAAAAACAAAACAAAACAAAACAAAATCTCTCATATTTTGAAAGAAAACTGTAATCTGTATTGTCATCTCTGAGTCTGTCTTTGTCAGAGAGGCTGGAAGAATATGCTCTGATCAAATATTTGGATGTGTGCTTTTCATGCTGGAGCAGAGGGCCTAAGCTCCATGGCATATCTTGGATGGTAGCCAAGTTTAGATCCCTAATAATTTAAAACAATAACCACCTGCTTCAAAGGGGGGAAAAAAGACATTTCCTTCTTGCTGTTCAGCAGTTTAGGATCAACAAAATCTTTTAGTGCATCAGATTGAAATGTAATAGCTGTAAGGCTGAATATTGAAATATTGCACTAAGTTCTTCATTGCTGCAGGTTGTTTTTTTTTTTTTTTTCTCCTAAAAACATAGCCATACAATGCCTTTTCACATCTCTGGGTTAGGTACTTTGAGTCATAAGACCTGTCACTTAAGATATGTAAAGCCTACCATTATCAGCCTTTTGATGAGGTCTAAACAGAATGTGTGTGTTTATACGCATCCGACATTAGATTTGTACACTTGCACGGTAGAAATATCTATAGGCCATCTATAATATCAATGCAACTTCTACAACAGTGTTTTAGGCTGAAGACCATCCCAGATCAATCTGCACCCATTTCAGACCCAAGCAGATTTTAAACAGCATGTCATCCATCTCTGAAAAAATTAATAGCCTTTTCTAACCATCAACTACAAAATGAAAAAAGTGACTTTGCAGATGCATGAGATGGAAGCTGGGTGAAAGCCACCCTCAGAGAGAAGGACTGCTCCTTTTGTTGTTTTTGAAGCCACACAAGCTTCCCCCAATACTATTTCACTGCAAAACCAGCACGTTTCCTGTGTTTCCACCAGGACCAACAGACTCCACTCTACAAGTGAAACAAGGTATTGGTTGCCCATATCTTGAGTTTCCTTCAGAGGGTCCAACTGTCCTACAGCAACAAACAGCTGAGAAGTTGGCTTGTTGGAGATGTGCTGAGAAAGCATTGTGTTTTACAGGACAGGCTGGCTTCAGGTTCCTGGGAAAATAGGAAAGTAAAGCTAGTTTTGTACACAAAAGAACGAAGGAGGATTTACTGCAGCAGCCACAGAGAGGAGACTGAATCTCAGCAGGCAGACACAGACCCATCTCACAGGGCAATTTCGAAATGCTGGAGGTTGGTACTGGGGGTTGGGCTGTAGCACCCTGCCTGGGGCAGAAGGGCTCAGTTGCAGGTGGGGCAGGGAGACAAAGCCCTCCAGGGCATGAGGTGCATGTGTAGCTTCTAATTAGAAGTTTCTTCCCAGATTCACTAAGGCACTGCCTGACGACTGCCCTCACATGGCCTTCTTTACTAGAAAAAGGTCAGTCATATCTGCTACAGGAGATAGTATCTCTTCTGTACTCCTCCAAGCGGAGTCAGAGATTTGGGTTTCTCCCTAAGGGACTCCAGCCCGACACGCCCTGCACCTCTGCAGGGAAAGGGAGTTTCTCTGTCTTCCCACCTTTGGGCTCTGAGTTGGATACAGATTCACAGAATCATCTAGGTTGGAAAGGACCTTGAAGATCATCCAGACCAGCTGTTAACCTAACACTGACCGTTCCCAACTACACCATATCCCTCAGCGCTATGTTGACCCTTAAACACCTCCAGGGATGGGGACTCCACCACTGCACTGGGCAGCCCATTCCAACGCCTAACAACCCGTTCGGTAAAGAAATGCTTCCTAATATCCAGTCTAAACCTTCCCTGGTGTAACTTGAGGCCATTACCTCTTGTCCTATCGCTTATTACTTGGTTAAAGAGACTCATCCCCAGCTCTCTGCACCCTCCTTTCAGGTAGCTGTAGAGAGAGGTGAGGTCTCCCCTCAGCCTCCTCTTCTCCAGACTAGATACTTTTTATTTATCCTTCTAAAGTTAGAATACCTCCACTCTTTACAATTATTTAGGCAAAAATTGAGTTCTGGGGAAGGAACAAGAAATATACTGAAATAAGTGTCCAAAGTTGTAGGATTTGCTTCTTTTACATACTCAAAAAGTAATTTGCTGGGCAAAAAGAGGAAAAAGACCATTTTTTTTCCCTCTCCACAGAATCTAGAGGACATGCCTTAGAACTGGTCCAAAAGAAATTGTAATAAAAGAAGAGTATTTTGTGGCTTCACGTTTTTGAGGGCTTTCATGAATGGTGAGAATGATTGTCTGTTCATGTAGATTCAAAGATGGGCTTTTTTTTCCTAACTGCTCCTTGAACAGCACGGTCCATATTTGACAAGTTAGAAGCATTAGAGAATAAATTCACAGAGATGAAAATAGAATTTCCAAAAAAGTTTTCCTTAGACTTCAAAGCAGATAAAAAGGATTCAAGGAAGTTTGATCTTTATTTTATAAGTATGTACAAGAGAAGAGAGAACGAAGGCAACAGTCAAAGAAAAGTCTAGTTTAATATTTCTCTTGTGGGCATACATAATGAGAAGTGGAACGCCACAATTCCTCAGTGTTCATAGGGTAGCAATTCACTGCCATAAAATTATATCTGGCTTCTTAGAAAATTCTTTCACTTCTCTGTGCTTGTCTGAGGTATGACAACTTGCTCTTGAGGCTCACAGATGTTGAGCTGTAGTGGATGGATTATTTCTAGAAAAATTAAAACCTAACAGAGATGTAATCTTTTTCTTTCCACCTGAGAGGCAGTATATTTCCTCTAGAAAAACTAATAGAGAAATTAATTTTTAAAGCAAAACCTTGTAAAGTCTTCTAGTTTATAAGAAGTCTGAGAAAAAAAGAATGGGTAAATAATATTCCTATTTGAGCAAAAGAGCATTTCAAAGTTTTAGCATTTGCAAATGTAAGTGAATGTTGACAAAATGACAAACAATGCACAGAGATATAAGGCTGCAAAAAAATGTAGAATTAAACAGAATGCTTTCTTCTAAGGTTTTATTTTAAAAACGGGATTTTATTTACGGTTCAATGTCAGGTCAGACTAATCACATCCATACTAGGAAATTAAATAATGCCAAGAAGTGTTTCCAGCCATGGCGTTCCATCATCTGTACAGTTAAACTGTCCCTGGCAGAGCTTTGGCCCAGGCCAGTAAGTATTCTTTCAAACAGGTCCCTGGCATGGTTTAGGAGCTACCGTGGGCCAGGGACCATTTCTGCTGCACTGTTTGGGTATGATCACCCTGCACAGACGATAAGGATTTATTAATCCAAGTGCAGCCTACTCTGTGCTGGTTTGCTCTAACACTGAAGAACAGTCCTAGTTACATATAATTTACTTGTACAAACGTGACAACTTGATCTGTATTGTGACAGAAGAAAAACCAGACAAAAAACCTCAGTGACTATAGGTGCAAGAATTGTAATAGATTTCTAGCCTACATATAAGAACATGTGCATATGGTCAGTGGTTGTAGTGTGAGTTAGACAGAAGACTGAGCCCAAGAGCATAAGGACTATGACTGCTACTTAACGACAAGGAACCTGTCTCCCTGGATTTAATTGACTGATTTTTGTTCTCATTCCTATACTCAAAAGTTCAGAGATACACTCGCCTGTTCAGTACAGAAACCAGCATTTTCCTCAGAGCCTTCCTGGCACTGAGAGGGTTTGTCTTTTCAGATGCATGTGGAAGTGCCCCATTAATTTGCCATGAATTACTTTGGAATTTTTAAAACCTCATGCAATTGTTTGTATTGGCGCAAAAGAAGAAGATAATAAAGATACGTCGGCTGTATCATACCACATACTGCTGCAAAAATCACAGGGCTAACACCAGACAAGCCAGCTTTGAACTACACCATATTGATGCAACACTGATGATGTGGACGCAAGAAGCTGGAGTCAGCACCAGCTCAGGTGTTCCCAGCAATGTAGGTCCGTCCCCCTTTGTGATCAGACAGTGATCCAGAGAGTGCTCCAGTGCAAACTGGGGAGCACTGGGGCAGGCTGCTTGCACAGCTATTTTTGGTGTGTGAGAGCTCAGTCCTGAAAGCACCTGAAGTAAATGTTACTCAGGTCATCCCATCAGAGTCACTCAACGAATAACATATTCGAGGACTGAGCTCTAATTTTGATAGCAGATTAAATATCTGGTTAATGATTCTGTTGACTGTAATACTTATCAAAATGCAAACATGTTTATGCATTTTAATGTATAAATCCCTTCACCAAAAGTACAACTGAAGAAAAATGAAGAACATCCACAGTAAATCTCAGACTTCTGTCATAGTTGCAGCAAGACAGAGACCCTCATTATCTTTTGTTGGTAGAAAGGACTTTGGGGTTTGTATGTTATGGACAGCTATGTCTGATGTACCCAGTTATGCAGCTATTTTGCTGATAGATATGTTACTCATCCAACTTGCATGAATGACCGAGGGTTTTATTAGGCATATTGGAAGTGAGTGTTTTGAGCTGTGATGATTTTTCAAGGCATGATGAAGAGTCCCATCTACCCTAATCAACTTTGCATAGCTGGGGCTCAACTTCCAGTGTTGTCTTTCATCAGTGCAAGTGTCAGTCACTGGCCGACACGTTGCCCACAGCCCTCTGCCCTCATTTCTTCATGGCGGGATGCATGTTGTTCTTTCAGGACAATTTCTTTTCGCCTGCTTTCCCAGCTTGCTTGGCCATGACAGGTCTGCCCCGATTATGGCATTCACCATATGGCTGGGCTTGGCTCCACCCTATCTTTTAATAATTCCATCTCACTGACCATCCCCCTTGCATTACTTTCACCAAGGGCATTTCAGAATTCAGCCCCAAACTATTGGTTCTGACTGGCTTACCCATGTTAAATCTGAAAATATTAGCATTCATTTTCCGCTCGGTGATAGCCCCTGAAGTGACCTTAGTAGGTTATGTCTCATTTCATATATTTTCCTCCTATGGTAAACTGATACAGTGTTGATACAGCTACAGCTATTAAGTCACAGCTTGAATTCAGATAAATGCATTTGGAAACATGGTTTTAGAATATCAAGTAATTCACAGACATTCATTCTCTCTCTCTTTGTCTGCATGTTTACATATCAAAAATACATGAAAATATTTTTAAAATCTACTGCAAATTTTCCAGAAAAAATATGGAAAAAGTAAATACATGCAGTTATGTACAGAACGGGCTACAGACCTCCTGCTGTTTTGAGAGGTTGATGCAAATTCATATTCCAAATTAAAAGCCAAGCTGACTAAATATTTGTAAGAAATTTTCTTTTCATATGAACCCTACAGTTTTTTAAAACTGTTGAAAGGCATAGAGGGAGCATTGCTTACTTACTTTCATATGGGAAAAAGCAGAGCACTTTAAAAGATGAAAGATACTCAACAATCTTTTAACATTACAATACCTGCAAATACATTAGTTGCACTATGTTTTTAATTATTATTTTTACATATTTTTTGTTTCATACTTAATCAAATTGTATTTTGTTACCAAACTCTATTTGGCTGCAATACTTGGGATCACATGCATAGTCTGAGCCTCATGATGAGGCCAAGGACTCTCCTACTGCACTGTTTTGGATGAATTGCCTACAGCCATTTTTTGGCCTACTTAGGTATATACAGAAATATAGTTTTAATTACCTCTGTACGTGCTATTTCCCGTAAGGTTCCAGTTTCACGCAGCATGGAGGATGAGTAGTGCTCACCATGTTAGCAGTTGTTTACTATTTATTTCCGGTCCCTTACTTAATGTGGCCAATGCTTTGTGTCTTGTGAAACAAGAAAACAGGGAAAGGCTTGTTTCCTTCTGAGCTTTGCCAGAACACTGATCATGTTAATGTCAAGCAAAATGATAAAGCTAGAAAGGTAACAACACAGTCCTTCTTGGATGGGAGCGATGGAGAGGCTCTTACTCCTGTGTGCAGGCAAGAGGGTGAGGTACAGGTGGATTAACTTGGGATGCCCTGTTTTTTTCCACTCAAGGCCTCATTTTATCCAAGTTCATATCCATTATATATCAAAACCCAGCTCTTGTCCACAGCTGGTCCACAAGACAGTACTGCCGACTCCTTTGTTTCTCATGAAGATCCGGCTGGTGTTGGAGACTGTGGTCAGTCCTATGATGGTAAAAATGATGAAAATTACAGTCAGGAACCTCCAGTGGGATGACAAACCTGTCAGCTTTGTTTCTTGTCTTATTTGCTCTCTTCCCTGGGCTCAGCAGCCTGCTAGGGGTGCTCATGGACAAAAATGGGGCTCAGGGCTCTTTCCACCCCACTCCCTTAGGGCAGGGTGGGAGAAGGAGGGAAGCTGTCCTTCCTTCCCATCCCCTCCATCCTGGGGAGAGGCAGCACTGGTGGCAGGGCCAAGATGGAGGCAGGGGTGGCCCCATAATTGTAAAAAGTCCTAGTGCAAACCAAAAATCATTCTCTTTGTTCTTAAAAATCATTGAGCTGTTTCTGCTGGGAGAGGCTTTTTCTCTGAAACTTTTTTTAATAAAAGACTGTCTTTTAACTCTTATAAATGACAGAAAAACAGTGCTCTCTGACAGCTTTTGAAGTCTGGTATAGCTAAAGTAAAAAGAAAAAAAAAAGATTATTTAATGGCTAATATAAAGACCCCTAAATCAGTGCAGATCTATACATATAGCTACAGATATATGTTCTCAGGTAGCGCATGAGAAGTATAGATATACAGTAACATAGCCAAATTCCATATAACTATGTATTTATAATTTAACTGGACAATATTATAAGAACCTGTATAGGAATCACATGCGTTTTATCTGGCACCATTTGACTGCATGTGTTTCTGTTCTGGTTTATTGCATATCAGCTAATCGCATAATTCGGCTGGATGCATACTAAATTGAAGTCCAAATGCTGTTCACCGCGGTGTAATCCCTCTGGATAAATGAATAGTCAGTATACCCACTGGACTGCATTCCACCATCACTACTTTGTAAACAGCTGTTAGCATGTGTTGTAAAATATAAGACAAAATCTGTTATTGCTACATATAAAAATGTGGTTGCTACGTTAAAATCTTCACGGCAGTTGTTAAGAGGAATGTGCAAAACATTAAGATGAGCTGAAAAAGCACTGAAATGCTCGGTCTTTTCCATGGCAGCTTCAGGTGAGGGCAGGTGCTGCTCCAGGAGTGCAGGTAGCAGAAGCACCTGGCTGGTAGGGTGCAGGAAAACCCCTGAGATCCCACCAGGGATTCCTCCAGACCAAACCACAGCTCTAATGTAGTCTTGATAGACTGCGTGAACAGAATATAGCACCTGCAAGTCCTTTCCTGATTTGTGCATGTTCAGATGAGGCAAATCAAAGTAAAACAAAGCAAGTAAAAAGGTGTGTTTTCCATCTGTGCTGCCATGGAGCAGCCTCACCTCCTCACCTGCCTCCCACCCCTGACAGTGCACAGGTTGCCCTTGCTTTTCAAAAGAGTAAGCAGCAGCCAAAAGGTATGGTTTTTGGAGGAAAACCATATCCAACTGCTGTGTAAGGCAATGTTTTTCTCCTGACTTTTTGGCTAGGTGGGCAAGGGGGGCAGGTGGCAGCTTAGGGCAGAAGTGGGAAGGTCATGGTAGCCCAGGGAAGAGCCATGGGTGAAGGGGAAATACTCACACAGAGACAAGCATACAAGTGGGGTCTGCACATGCAATGGAG
>NW_020799095.1:128033747-128146867 GCF_003259725.1 Athene cunicularia
TGGTCGTCTGCTTCATTCCCCAGCTTTCAAAGCGTGGCACTGGGGGAGAGGCCATGGGCTTCAGCATTCAGTCTGCCACGTCTCCAGGGATGCCTTGCGGCAAAGCTGACTGCATCAGCATCCTTAACAGCAGCATGAAACTCTGAGTAACTGATCGTAATGGTCCCGTTCTGTCCTGAAATTCAGTGAAATCTTTATCATTCTGTCTTTCTTAGCTAAGGGGTATTGCACAGAAGCAATGGTCACCAAACACTCTTCCCAATTTTGAATAATTTCTTTATATTCAATTTTTCTTTGATCCTATAACCAATCAGTGTTTTGTTTTCATTTTTTCCATTCTCACTTTCCATTTTTCCCCACTGAGCAGACAATTCTTGGAGACAGATTTGAGAGATCTGCAGGTGGAGTTTTCCCTCGCAGGAGCACAGGAGGGCTGAGCAGGTCCCTCTCGCACTGCACACCAGCTCCATCAGTTGCTCCTCCCACGTCTTTTCTGGCGAATTGCCAAAATGTGTTCAAAACTGGCTGAAAAACATGGCAGACAGTATACAGATATTTAAGTAGGTGTGTTATTTTATCTTAATCTTTGCTTGCTATCAGCACATCAAAACTGAATGCAGTCACCAGAAGCCACCCTCCATCGTTCAGGCTGCTAACAGGCTCCAGGGAGGAAAGGGGGGGATATAATGTGAGATTGCTGTAAATGAGATTCTTGTCACAGGCCAACAGCATGGCAGGATTAGAAAAAAACAGTTATGCACTTCTGTGGAAAATGGAAATACCCACACTGATATTACATAAGACAGAAAAATTAAGAGAAAGGCATTCCCATGCTGCGCGGCGATGGCTACATAGATGGATAGGAAGAAGAAACTTTCCCTAGAGTTAGATAGTTAAGAAATTAACTAACTAAAAAATTAAGAATTTTATAAGATTTCCTATGCCCTGCTCTGACGTATCTCCTATAGCCACAGTGTCCATGTCTGATGGACCTCTGTTTGGAGGCAGGGTGAGAAATCTTCTTCTGCTTCTGATTTAGATTTGGCCAAGTATATCTTGGAAATTAGCTGTGTGCATTCCCTCTAATTCGTTTTGCTTCAAGGGTGTTCACATCTCTATGGTTCTGTTTCCACTGGCAATATAGGAAATGAGTTCACGGGCAGGGACGCTCATTAAAATTATGAGATTTACAGGAATATCAGTGACTGGTTTTCGAAAATGTCTGGTGGAAGTTGTGACTTACTTGCCCGGAAAAAGCCAAGAAGCATCTGAAATGCCATATACTGAGCATTCCCAGTGAACTGTTAATCAACAAGATTTGGGAGAATTTCAGATAAAATCTCAGCTGCATTTGATATAATTGTAAGTTACTCACACATAACTTCAAAATGGGAAAACTAATTGCATTGTCAAAGGTATTTCTTTTAGGTGTATTTTGTTCTGCTATAAAATTCCAACTAAGATTTTAACCTGTAGCACAATCTTTAAAGGTATCCACCTCTAAAACTGCGTTAAAATAACAAAAGTGACCAGGAAAATCCAGCCAGGAATTCTGCTGTAATTTTAATGCAGCTGTATTATATATCTTATGTATTTCACAACATGCAACCCTAATTCTGCAAGGAGTGTGTTTAAAAGCATGTGTTTAAATTTATACATTTTGAGTTTTAATGAGAACTCATAGAGTGTAAAGTTAAGTATACATAAAATCAGATTAGGAGTTAGTGTTAACACTGCAAGTGGTACATTCAAACACTGGAGGGAGAAAAAAAGAACACGTACTGTAGATGAGAGAAATTTGATGAATTAACTTTAAACTTCAGATGCTTTTTTATTTTTTAGAACACAGTCTTCATCCCCAGAATTGCAATAATGCTGTGCTTTCTCACTCCATTTTCTCTGTATTTAAGCAGAGTTTTTGGATACGATCACTTCATAAAAGTGATTTTTATGAAAAAGCATATACCTAAACATAAGTGTCTGTTGTTGAATCCTATTTTTCATATTAGTGTATCATCTGACCTTTGGAAGACTCCAGTTTATCTGATAACTGTTCCCAAGGCAATCCATTATTCTGCCATTGATACTCCTATTATGAAGGGATTTTTAAATTAATTGACTTTATAATAAAGAGGAGATGGTGGGTTTAAATAGAGGTGAATATTTCACAGAGCCATGAGTCATATCATACTTAAGAAGCACAGAGAGACATGCAGCCTCTCCAATCCGCAGATCTAGTGTGCATCATCTCCAGTATTCCATTTATCTTATTCTTCTGCATGCTCCACGTAAAAAAAATTTTGGATTTATTCGATCTCTGTGCTGTTTTTTCTGATATTGTTTTAAAAGCATACAGCTTCTGCACCTTGCAACATACCAACCTGACACACTCCTCTGTCTTTGAAGAAAGCAGAGGCAGAAAAAAATCATTGTTGGGTTGGGGGTTTTTTATACCTCCTCACAGAAAGTAGCTCTTTTCTTCCAGGTCAAAGTAATTGTGTGCTTAATCTCAGTTCTCTGGAAGTTTTCTGCCAGAGAGCTGGTCAGTGCTTGGGGCAGTAGCACCTTAATTTTCTGAAGTCTTGTAGAAGCTTCTCTAACATGCATACTCATAACAGTGAAGGCAATAACTGCAGTTCAGCACGACAGCTCTGAGTGTTGGTGGAGGCTCACAAGGAGCTTCTTGGTGCACTCCCATTTGGGACACTTTTTGGCACACCCATGCTCCAGGATTGTCCCACAAGTGATAATTTCAAATACCTTAATTGCCACAGATTTTTTCCGCTGTCCATGCCCTTGGTCACCATCACATGAAGTCATTAGTCCAACTCGGAGCATTCTTGAGGAAGAAGCATGTAACCCCTGGGATGTATGTTTTAAAATATTTTAATCCAATAGCAGTATGAATTAGAGGTGTGTGCAGGTAGTGCAGTATTTCCCTCCTCAATCCACAGACTAGCAGGAGAGATCAAGGTGGCCATGCACTTTCAGGGGTGTTGCAGCTCTGCGAGGGTGGGAGCCTTGAGACAATCCACTAGAGCCAACTTCCTCCTCCATCCACATGTGGCACCTGTGCTGGGAGCCCCACACCCTTTCCATCCCCCACCTCAGACAAAGCAGGTGGCCCCATCCCTCCTGCCTCACTCCCATGGATGCCTTTCCCCAACTCCTTCTCACCAGCCACGGCCACCTTGAGCCAATAGTGTCTCCCAATGGCATCTCATCCCCATCCCTCCACCAACTCCACCATGGGGACGTTAAGACCAGGGTTTGGTGTCTTCTCTGTTCTTCAGATGTCTTTGAAAACACCCTTTCACAGGAGTCTTTCTATCTTGTTTCAACCACAGACGGCCATGGCAGATTCGCCCCTTCTCAGAGCACAGACACAAGTCAGGGTGGGGGGAATGGGAAGGGAGGAAGGTGATCGTGCTCCAGCATCGTGGGCCACTTGAGGATTTCACTGTGCAGGTAAATGATAAGAAAATTTCATTAATATGTTAAACATATCAGATTTTCTCAGCAAAATATTTACTGTTTTTTGTCTTAAGCAGATAATGCTGATCTTACTAACAGGGGTGTGATCTCAAATCTCATTCCTGGCTTTTAACTGTGTATAATAGTTCAACCATTTATCCCTTTAACATAACATTTAGGTTAAGCAGGAGGCCTAAGGGGAACATGTTATTACTAGCCTGTTTTTTATTTTTCTTTGATGTCCTTGATTCTATTCTCATTCATGTATTGGGGTGTGCAGCAAATGAACCTTGAGCATTTATTTTATTTACTAATTTTGCTTACTAGCATTATCAAAAGAGTGGAGCAGCTGCGAGCTTCACAGATTGAGCATACATCTGAACATTTAACGGCCCCAGTTTATCCTGGCTTCAAGGCATCACAATATAATATTCACTGACATGAAAGCTGAAGAAAGGATGTCATGGGAAGTCTGAGCGTCAAGCTGTGAGAGGGTATGTACTGCGAGACCCTCACTCCATTGGCTTCTAATAGGCTAAGCATTGATATGCAAATAAGAGAGGAGCTTGTGTGTGGCCTTTTAATACAGTCACTAAACATCGGTTCAGAAAAAAAAAATAGTAAGGCCTCTTCTATTTCTAACTACAGATGCACAAAAATCAAAATGGATGCATTTTCACTCAACTGCTTTGAAAGCAAATGAGGCAACTGCTGAAAAATCATGCATAGGACCTGAAAGCTGAAAGAAATCTGATCCAGATTTCAAACACCAAGTGCTGAGGTAGGCTGATAAGCAGAAGTGGGCTAACCCATGGTGGGGTGGAAAAAAAAAAATTAAGTTCCTTCATTTCTAACATGCCTCCCTGGAAGCAATACATGTGCCTCTGGAAGATTAGGTGCTGGGTTGCCATCCCTGAAAATAGAAAGATGTTTGCAAGGTAGCAGAATGAGAAGCCCAAAGGGCATCTCCAAGGAGGCTTTGACTCTTCTGGTTCTGACACACATAGATAATTCCCATTTCAAGTTCAAACCAGGGGCAGTAGATGAGAGGAAAGCAGCTGTTAGTTTATCTTGTAAACAAGCCCCAGTGTGCCACCAGATTATGACAGGGCTTTGGGTTGGAGATGGCCCTAGACATCTAAAAAAGTGAAGTGTTTAAAAAATAAAATTGCTTCTGAGAGCACAGATACCCGGCTATTTTGGACCACCTCAAATACTAAGACTGGCCTGAAAGCCTCAAAGCAGTAAGGATGCTGGAATCCCCCAGTCCCATAGCTGGGAGGGCTCATGTGGTCCTCACCCAGGAACCAACCCCTATGAAGAAACATAGTCCAAAAACTCCTCTATGCTGTGAACTCACCTGCTCTGAGAAGGCTGTACCAAAACTGGGTGTTCAAGCAAGGCATCCTGGAGGAAAGCCTCGCTGCACCTTAAAGGTGACACCAAGTTTACTACATATTATCACAGCATGGATCACACAGAGCATTTAATAGAAGGCTCAATGTCCAGAGGATGCCCTGGTAAACATTGCTTCGTCCAGGCTCTTTGTGCTGCAGCTCTGTGTACATATGTTAATCGCTATTAGCATATGTCAGCTCCAGCTGCCCACATGCCAGCCCAGGACTGTAGCTGACGCCAGGGGTATCATGAATAGCCCTGCCTTGTTTTTTTCCGCTTGCCTCCGGGCTTGTCTGTGTGGGAGTTTATAACAGCGCAAGATAAGATGCTATATTTATATTCCTATAAGGCCCTCACAGATTCTCATTCCAGAACGAGCACATTTTTCCAGCTTAACTTAGGCTGCTTTGGAAACAGCTCAAGCTAAGAAAGAAAAAGGCATTCTTTATTTACTGAATAAGCATGTCCCACCTCAGTACAACTGCCGAGTTGCCATTCGCCCCTGTGATTTCCCACGTGAAAATGAAGAGGCACAGCAGGGTAGGGCAGACCCACCTCCACAGAGCCACGTGCCAGCTGCCAGACTCCCCCCAAATCTTTCGGTGCACAGGTTCCCCAATGTCCTCCTCAGCCACCTGTGTTCCTCCAGCAGCTGGTTCTACTTCTTCCTGCAGCTCTTCTCCAAATGCATACATGCACTCAGCCTACTGCATACTCCTTTCCTCTATATGCAAGCTGATTTAGAGGATTCATCATACCTTCCATTTTCCCAACTGACATTAAACAAATAAAAGCAGGAGCAGGGAAAAAGACATGTAGCAAGTCATCTTAATACCCAGTAAATATAAACCACTGAGATGAACACACACACACACTCATGCACCCATGTGAATCTTTGTAAGAGGAAAAATCACTTACATGTCTTCTTATTACAAAACACACTTCCCTTTCACAACAACCAGTAGGGAAGCTGCTTAATAATGAAGACTTGAAGGTCTTCTCTTATTTCTCAAGACCTTAAATACTCAGCTCACCCCTGTCTTCTGGGCATCATCTTTTTGGGTGTGGAAGGCTTAGGAGGATTCCCAGAGAGCCCATTAATACTGCTCCTTAATTGCCTCAAGACATTGATGCTGATCAAAGGCACAACCTTCACTTCTCATGCATCACTTCAGGTCCCTGCCAGTTCAAATAACAGAAAATCAGGAGTAAAACCAGAGAATGACACTTAAAATAAAAACTAGAACTTCCTTAGCCTGGGAAATCACAGGTAAAATATGTGCATTTTACAGCCTTCCTGGGAAAATATTGCTTTCACAAAACTAACAAAGATATTTGATTACAGCTTTTAATTCTGAATTGGTGTCAAAGTGTTTAACCTTTCACTTACCAGTGTGCCACCACCTCAATACTATTTTAACATGTCACTAAAATACATACTCCCTCCCCTGTTTAACTGAGCAATGCTTGAGGAAAGCAAATGCACATGTACAGAGGCATATTTTACACCCTTGGGCTGCTTGGGGACAAAACTTGTACCAGCAACAACAATTCAACCCAACTCACCTGCGCTCCACTGTGCCAAAGCAGGTAATTGCCATAAATCACCCGGTGCCTCACTCTCCGTAGCATGGAGAAGATTAATGGCAGCAGGCACTGGAGCTGCCAACCCAGAAGATTTCTGTGGTGGAGCAGGGACAGCTATGTGTGAGGAATTTGTGATAAAAAGCTATACTGGGACTATAATAAAGTGCTGGAAAGATGCCGAGGTCCTCTTCCATAACACAGACACATTAAGGTCTGACTGACTGTGGTTACAGACAGGTATTTGACTGAACACACTGGCAGCTATTAAAAAAAACAGTAACTAAAAGCTAATGTCAAAACATGATATAGGCCTGTCAGATGCCATCAGTAATGATGTTTGCTATGACCAGTCGGTAAGGAGGGCAAAAAACCCAATATTGTCACTGACTGCACAGGATTGGCCGCTTGTGATTTGTGGCTTCAAAGACAGAGGGTCTGCCGCCACCCTCCCTGACGGAGAGAGAGATATTTATTGTCTCCACTTTTCCTTTGCCTTGGTTAAAGGAAAAACATTGCTGGGGAAGAAGAGACTAGGAATATATTGCACGGAGGTAAACAGAAGTACCTACACTGGTATATTGTATAGGCATAAATGCATAAAATAATAGCATATTACGTAGGGGCAAAGGACCACTACAGCCTTTATTAGAAGGGTACAGAAGGGCTGCTGAACAAGCATTTTGTAGTAAAAGTTTATCATGAGCTATTTAGCAGGAAAACCAAGCAGAGCAGCAAATCATCCATTCTTGGGCCGTGCCAGCAGGCATGTGCTGCCAAGCGGTGTGGTGGGAGGCAGGTGGCCCTGGCCGGTTGCTACTCCTGTCCTGCTTCCCTCTCATTCCCCAGCAGCCACACAGCCATGTCAAGAAGAGGAAAACTTGGACTTAAAAAGAGAAATTGCCAACCAGGCCTTGTTCTGTGACGAGCTGTGCCCCTCGTTAGGTAGAAAGGTGGGCTGAGCTTACCAAATCACCCTTATTCCCATCCACAAGAGAGGGGCCATACCCAGGCATGTGACTTCATTTGCAACGGAGGTTTAAACCTCTGTCCCTCATTCCCCAAGACAGGTTGTCCCATTGGTATTTACAAGGTGTCCTGGCTTGGGCATGTTTCCAGCAGCATTTTCAGGAGTGATGGCTGGGCTTCACAGCTCAGGAGCTGCAGCTCTCAACCTGATTTCCCGAATGTTGAAGTACAGCTGCAACACCAACCTTTACTCTGCTCTTTTAATTAAACTTTTTAATTTCATGCTGGACACTTCATTTCTGTGTCCAAACAGACTTCAGGTCTTTTTTCTCTTCTGTTAAGGAGTCCATTCCCTGCCAACAACCAGCTGCTGCTCTTTATATCTTATTCTTCATGTGTAAAGCAGGGTGCAGCTTTCCCAGGACCAATTTCACCACTAAAAACATTTCCCCTGATTTCATAGTTAAAAACAACAAGGAAACTTAAAGCAGGAACAAAACTAATCATCTGCCACTCTTAAAGCTGGTGAGGCTTTTAGTCTCGCCAGCAGCAGATCTCCGACAAGATCTTTGTAGAGTACTGCAGCGGAGGCGTGCCATGGCTCGGTGTGACAGATCCAAATGTATCTTGTCTGTCCAAAGGGGGCCAGTGGCTCACAGCAGCTGTCGAGCTGCTTTGTAAACAAGTGGGGGACATAGCTGTTTAACCTAGAATCATGCATCTGAAAATATGCTTTGCCTCTCCAAGGATTTTGCTGGAAATGCTTCAAAGGATTCTGTTTTTCCCAGAAAGCTGCATCATGTGTTGTTTATCGACTCTTAGAAAGTACTCGCAGCCTTCTTCCATAGGAGAACGGCACTTTGCAGTTTGACAGTAAAATCACACATGACTTGTTAAGCACAACTTCCTAATGTAGCTCCCTGTCTGTTGCAACAGTCTCCCTGGTGGTAAAAAAATACAGTACATTACACTCGCTATAGCAACTGTGATGGCAATATACAGATTACATGACCATATCGCTCTCCAGCATCTAAAAAAGAAATATTTATTTTAGCATAGTTGGTACTCTTTTCACAGTCTCTTCTTTCACTGTTCTTTTGTGTTACACTGTCTTAACTTCATCCCAAAATCTCTCTGGTATTGCTTGATACCAACCATTTTCTTTCTTACACACACGCCTTTACATCCAAGCTGACCCTCTGTATTCCTTAGCCATCCACGCTGACCTCTGTATTCTGGTGTCTTTATTTCTAAATAGCACACATAACCCAAGTTCATGGGCCATTTTATCTTACAATATACCAATTCACATACACATCTTCATTCTCTCCTGTGGTTTATCCTATTCTTCTGTTTTCTTTCACCTATTATATCTTTCTTTCAAAATGTGCTCTGCTGAAAGACTTATTTTCCCTATCTTTTAATTGGGTTTTTAACAGAACCTAGAGTAAATTAGAGCTATTCTTATTTTGGAAACCTGTTACATAACAAATTCCCATCTCCTGCAGATTTTCTCTAAAAATTTCTGGTTTTCAGGTCAAGGACTACTTTTTCCTGATCATTTCTAATTCTTTATGCAACGGCACTATAGGGAAAGATGTGTTATTTGAGCAGCAGCTACAGACTCATTGTAAAGCCAGGAGTAATGAAATTCTGGTTTGAAGCTCAAGTGTCGAATCATTCTTCTTTAGGACTGAATTAAATCAACTAATTGTTTTTCCATCTCTAGAACAGGAGCAATATTGTACATCCTACCTTATAGGGCGGTGTGAAGTTGAAATAATGACAGTGAAGTCATAAGCTACCCCAGACTATCCAAATCAGTCTTGAAAAATGTATTGCCGTGATCTTTTTCTCATTTGGTATTGTGGTTTAGCCTTTTCTGAGCAAATAGTTTTGCCAAGTCTAGCCTGAAGCCTGAATGCTGCTGAAAGGATATTGTACTGAAATAGGAGTGTAGGTGTGGGTGAAGACTGCCAGAAGCATCTCCTATTACCCCAATGAGAGAAAATGGCAGCCAACTTCCATATATCCTGTAGTCTGGAAAATGATGAAATACCATCTTTTTGGCAGTCCTAAATGGATAAGCTGTAGGTAAAAGCTAAGTGCAATGTGATTTCTGTGCAGATCACAAGGAACTGGAGAAGCTAAGAAAATGCAGAGGGATAAATAACTGAAGGAGACATACCACTAGCCTGACATGCTTAAATAGCACAGATTAGACCCATGCTCTCTCTGTACCTGTGTGACATTCATCTGCATTCATCTGCATACAGACATACCCCTCACATACTGGCAGAGAATAGGTTGGTTGTTCATGTTGAGCTCTTCTTTTTACTAGATTTTGCCCTGTGAGGCATGTCCTGCTTTTACAAGGTAGAGTCTGCATCCAGCTTGCATTGAGTGTCTAAGCACATACCACATTTCTTGCACAGGGTGTACACACAGATATATTTCTGAAAGTTGCGGTTTTCATACCTGTCTTGCCTGAAGGTATATATATACTCTTTGCTTAAAATTTTAGCATAAGATCAGGCAGAAGAAAATGATTGTACTAGTAAGGATAACAGAGCAAAAAAGAGGAGGACCAGTCTTGGGATTAGATAGATGTTTTTGTATTAAGTAGTATATGTAATTTGAGAAGAAATAATTTTTTTCCTTTCTCAGTCCCATATAGAAACCAGTTTCTCCTCAGGCTCCATACCTGTTGGACAGAAATCCTAGTTCACGTGCACATTAAGGAAATGGAAAGTAAAAATAAAGGAAAACTTTTACCAGTTTTATTTTATTTGAATAATTTAAAAAAAAAACCCTGAAATTGTGTTTCTTTTGCTTTGTTTAAATTATTAATGTTAGGTTGGGGTTTAGCAGTGAAAAAATATTAATTTTAAAACTATAGATTTTAATATTTTTCTCAAATTGTTTTTCAGTGCAAAAAGAGGAGAAAAATTTTAAGAGTGCTGAATGGAAGAAAGCATAAATCATGGGCTTTCTTACATTTTTTCTAACTTTTCTGTGAGGAAGGAAAGGAGATTTCTTTACTTTTACATGTGCTAACTCCATACTTCTGCCCTCCACCCTTCAGTTTCCTTTTGAAATGAGTGGGTTGAGGAGATAAAAAGAAAATCAGCAGATGAAAGGAAAACCAAAACTGGCTATTTTTCATTTTTTAGAAACTAAATTACTGAAATATTTGTTGATATATGAAATTAGAAACAATCTTTCATTTCATATTTTCCAAGTATAACATAAAAAACTGTCAAAAAAGGCGTTTGATTTCAATGACAATGCATCTTCTGAAATGCATTTTCTGAACAAAAATTTCTGCTCATTCTGCCATAGTCATTGACACTGACCTTCTACATGTAGATTCAAAGAGATTAATTAAAGGCGAGCAACACTCCTAAATTGTCAGCAGCTGGGGGATGAAAGCGATTCTGGAGAGTAATTCTCCAGTGACGCTGTGGATAAGGCAGGACATTTAGTGGCTAAATTATCTCCCTCCTTAATTTAAACTGAGTCTAGTGAAATGGTAGTTTTCTAAAACTCCCTTTATGGTCAAATCCTATTGCCGGTGGCATGACTTTTTTCATAAAGCAAAACCAAAATATAAAATAAATGGTATAATTAACATTAAATGGTGCAAGTATACAGAACATACTGTGCACTAGGGATTATACAAGATGAACTTTATAGTTTTTACATTTCAAATTTATAATTATTTTTTCCCCTGTATTTCTCAATATGTTTCACTGGCATTCAAAGAACAACAGTAGAGTTCTCCTGTGGTTAATTTAACCCTAGGAAATTCCCCAGAGCATAATCAAAAACTGCACAGTGGCTAACATTTCTCTTCTGTTTCAAAACTAATGAAGTTAAATCCTGCTGGCTAAGACAGTATTTCTAAAAGTCTATTAGACTTCAAATATCGTAACCAAAGAGACATCAGTCATAACTACAAAATGCATTTTTTACCACCTGTCTAGGAGAGGCAGCACAGCCATGGAAAGACTTCATCCATGGGCTTGAACCAGCCTCATTATCACCCATGAATTAAATTGAAACTGCCAAAAGTCACAGCAGTGAGTTCTAAACATGACAGTCAGACCACTGCCTGAGACAGGGGGGTGAAACACTTTCCCCAGACCTGGCTTGGGATTTACTTACTTCATAGCTACCCACATGAGACTAACCTACTTCAAAGGGTGCTCAAGTGGGTCACAGGCATAAGAAATCGGCATATCTTAAGCAATTAGAGTTGGAAACAGTCATATTAGGGAATAGATCACTGTTTAAAGCATGCTGCTAACAGGAACGCTGTTTGAGGGGAGCAAAGCATTATGAACCCCAGCAGCACTCGGGTAAATATCTGAGCTATCATTTTTTTTAGTCTTTTTGTTTCTCTTGGCTCCAGGACATCCCTGCAGGAGAAATAAAAATCAGAAACTCATACACATGAATTTTGCATGGATATTTGCATACTTGTGCAACTACTCAAACTTTTCATTCTTGTGGCTACTTTGTGTGCTGTGAGGTGAGAATCACTGCAGGAAGGAGTAGAAACACAAACCATCATTCCCACCAGACAACCCACGAGTAGGGTCAAGCAAAATCCTAAACATGCCAGGGCAGTAAGTGGTTTAGGTACTGTTCACGTAACGTTGTATGCTTATGTTAGATTTGAAAATAAGAGAAAAACTATAAATGGTTATTTTTAACAGAATGAGCAAGATAATCATATTAGCATTATTTGTCCCTTTTTTTAAATAGTTCTTGAAGCCCCTGGAGGCAAATTTTTTGGTGGCTGTGGATAACACTGTTCTCTTTAGTTCATGGTAGTCCTGCAAATGTGTCTCATAACTGACACCTCTTTAAACCCAAACTTCTTTTTTTTTTTTTTTGTCATTATTTTAAAGTATGCAAACTGTGCTCTCAATTCCTGTTCAGAACTGCAACCAGTTCCTTTGTTTACTATGTTTTTATCAGTTAAATGATTGCAAATGAACCGATTAATCCTGAATTACACAAAGAACCAAAAGAAGAGGCACTTGGCGATTCCCAGGATTAGTTTTCAGCCCACTTCTTTGGGGAAAGACGACATTTTTCTGTGTTAATACATCTCTTCTGTCCAGCCCACTTCTGCTGCTGTTTTCTCCAATGCCATCAGTAATTGGATTAAACCCTGACAGATCCCTCTAGTTCATTAAAGGTGGGAGGAAACAACGCACACTGGGGAAAAACAATCCCTGCCCTAACTCCAGCAAAACCAATCCAGTATTATCACAGATGAATTTAGCTCACTCTGTCTTAATCTAGTCAGTGACCTCTCCACCCCACCTAACAGCAGAGTCGTTACATGATTTTTCTACCCAGGATTTTTATAATTGGAGAGACAATATCTTAATCTCGCCTTTACCCACTGCTAAGGCAACTGGAGTATAACAAAGCCAAGTGAACAGCCAGGGTCAGGGCAGATGAATCACAAAATGACCCAAAATTAATCTGAGGAGCGGGTAGCTCTCAATGCATGCTTCTCCTGCTTTCTTCTGCACTGTCAATTTATACAACAGACTGCTTGCAGTGGTTGGGTTTAATTCAAAGATTAGACACTTTCCATGTATGGTTGAAGCAAATTACATCCAAGCAGGGTATTGGAGAGGTTTTTCTGAAGGCCTTCTTTTCTTGTTAGTTGATTTCTACTGTTTCTTAGGATACTCTGCTGATATTTATATTAACTAAAAGCTTCACATTTATTACAGTAATTCATTACAGTATTGCAGGCCGGAGAACCTAGTGGTATTAGTGGTTTCTTAAAGCTCTTGAACTAATTTTCAAGATTAAATCCATAAGCAACTTCTAACATGTTTCTCTATGGAAATAAACAGCAAGTAGCAAGAGGTGTACGTGGTTACAGAGAGGGACTTGAGGGAGTGCAGAAATTGCTATTTTTGCATAGATTTCTCAAAGTTTCTGGGAAGAGGGGGCTGTACTCTGCAAAGAAATGCCTCAGGGAGGTCAGAAGCAGGCAGACTCACAGTGCTGTGCAACAAAGCCGTGGGGTCCAGGAGCGCATCCTGCAGTGCCTGTACCCTGGTGGAGCAGAGAGAGAGGATGGGGGCCCCGATGAGGATGCACAGCGACTGGGAATGAAACACCCCTTCGTGAGGGGTGTCCTGACACCTCCCAGAAGTAAGGTCCCAGTCCAGAGCTCAGGTGCCCCTGTCCCTGCAGCCTTGCCAGGGGCAGCTCTCCCTACTGCACGGAAGCCTCTCCTAGCCTAGAGCGCTGTTGACTCCCCCTTTTCCCCTACACTAGGTTCCCACCTCATATTCCTCTTTTTTCCCCATGCTTTGTTTCTTATTTCCTCCCAACACAGTGCTTCAAGCTTCTCCCTGTCCACCTGGGCTGAAGCTTGGGAGCAAACAGAGAGGACACAACTTACCTGGAGTGTGAGGAGAGGGAAGAAAGAGGATACACAATAGCCCAAGCCTGGGGTACTCAATAGTATGCTTTAAGCCAAACCCAGAGTGAATGCCAAGCCAGCCCAGAAGCCAAGAGGAAAAAAATCTCACTGTAAACAAGGATCTACATTTTCCCCACATGTTCTCTGTAGGAAAACATCAGGCTGGATTGTAAAGATTTAAGAACTGCACTTGTTTGCTGCAGGAGAGCACTTGGCAAAGAAATAAATGGGAGGCTTAGTTTGCTTTCTGGAGAATTGTGCTGTATTTGATTTATTCTGAATTTATGACTTCCACGAAGACAGTTGCTAGGGGACACTAGTGCAGGAAAGGACAGAGGAACCAATGACACATTTTATCATTTTTGAAAATAAAATAACTTAATTGATCCTGTTTTAAAGCCACTGCACTGCACCAGCAGTTTTACATTGGTTTGTGTACACCACAACAGGCAAGTTGCAGTATAAGCAACACCTGTCTCTCCAATTATTCTTCTATGTCTTTAAATGCCACCATCATACACCTTCCATTGCACCTGGGCAATAGTTAGTCCAAATCAATCTGTTTCCATCATTACTAGTCTGTTTTCTGGGGACTAACTACTTACAGCCCATTTGGTCCTGTAATCATTTTAAACTCTACAGAGCAAGGTTTTCTAGAAGTATTTTGTCTGTATACTGCCATAGGCTTTAATTGCATCAAAACAGGTGTTATCCTTGGATATGTCTTTCCCTACACCCCAAATAATTTAACTGCAATTGTTAAAACCTGTATTAAAAAGCCCAGATTTCCGTATTGCACAGTGCAGTTTTTAAAACGATGAGCCTGAACCTGGAACTGAACAGAGTGTGAGCTGCAATTTTTCAGATCTGCAAACCAATAAATTAACAAAACAGGAACTAAAGGAGAAATCTGATTACATGAAATTACCAGCCAGATGCCAAGAATGCTGTTGGAATCATTTATAAATATTCACTATTGTTGCACCTCTACTCTAAAAGTCATTCAATTTTTTTGGTATTTCTACCTTTCTAAAAACTCTGAGGTGCCTTCTTGGCACCAAACTCAAAAGCAGACATGTCAAGGGCAAAAAAAAGGCTCCAAAGACCATTCCTGTGTGATTCCTCTGGAGACCAAGAGCCATGCACCCATGTGCTGATGTTGACATGTGAGACGGGGCTTCCCCAAAGGTTGTGAATGGAGTTCACTGAAATCTTTCAGGCAAATTATTTATTGTCTGAAAAATGCAAGGTAGGGCGTGTAAACGTTAATTACACATTAATTACACATTTGTGAAATTACATTAATTACACATTTGTGAAATATACAAGTTTTGGTTTAAAAAGTGGGAGAACCAAGTATTCTAGGCTGCCATCTTCTCAATGAAAAATTTCAACATGGCCACGAGACCTATCGCTGCTTCTTTTCTTCTTTTATCTTTCTGATTTTCTTAGTAATTACTCCAATGAATTAAATGAGCAAAGGCTATTTCACTTAAGTAAAATATTATGTTCAACCCAACATTATTACTTTCCTCATATGTTCTGTTTCCACTACCAATCTGAAAAATCACATGCTATACTCATAGCTTACATTAAACAGAAACATTTAGGAATCAACATGGACTGAACAGGCAATAGCAGAAAACACTTTAAACCAGCTTAAAGGTAGTTTATGGCTATAAGCAAGATTTTAAATTCTTTCACAGAAGTACAGAATACACATTGAGGACAGACTGTGGACAGTAGATAGAAATCCCACTTTTATTCCTAGAAAAATGTTGCCATATGCTTCCCAAGAGACAGAGTTTTCTGATAGGAGTAGTATTTGCAAGAGAGGGCTCAGGAGAGACCTTACTGCTGTCTGTATTGGAGGTTTCAGAGAAGATGGGAGACAGACTCCTCTTGCAGGTGTGCAGTGATGGGATGAGCAGCAAGGGACACAACCCAAACATAGGAAATTCTGCTTCAATATTAGGAGAAATTTTTTTTACAATAATGGTGGTCAGACATTGTATCAGGCTGCCCAGAGAGGCTGTAAACCCCCATAGTTGAAGCAGTTCAAGACTGGAGAGGATGCAGCTCTGAGCAACCCATCCTGATTAGTCCTGCTCTGAGGTTGGACTAGATGACCTCCAGAGGCCCCTTCCTACCTAAATCAATCCATGTTTCTATGATTAGATGATTCTAAGACTGAATGGTGATGCATACAGCCAGCAACATTTCTCAGCCCATATTCTTAAAGACTTCCCACTTTAGGAAAAGTTTAAGGGGAAAGAGGAGATCCCCTGCAGTATATGCTGGAAGAAGGCAGCCCGGGCTTTACCCTGGTCCACTGATGTTCATACTCTGCTCACCAGGGCTTCTTTCCCTATTGAATCAGGTTTGACCATAGCTCTGCCCCTCTGCATCTTCTTTGGGAGATAAAGTATAAATGGAAAGAAGTCTCATGGAAAATCTTCCCTTCAGAGGAATTTGAGGACTTCAGCAGCTCTTGGGCCTTCTATATATCTCACCTCCCTCATTCGCTTGCATGGGAAGTACACGATATATTGTGAAACTCATTAGGAGGTGCACACTCTATCTCCCTCTAACTCCTTTTCATCATGTTTGCATAAATAAGGAATTCACTGTATGTAAAAAGCATTAAAAGGATAAAATTTCTTTTTTTTTCCCAAACAGAAAAAAAAAAAAAAAAAAAAAAAAAAAAATTTAATTGGGGTCTCTTGTAGAAAAGGACCGGATGCTGATTTGAAACAGACTTCCCTAGAAGAGTAAATTATGTTTGAGCACTGTATTTTTGACACCCAAAGTACTAGACCTTTGATTCTCTTAAACAAACTACTTAATGGCATTATATCTTCCAGAACCTGTTGCACTCCAAATAATCCTAACTCCAACTGTTGGCATAAAGAAGATATTGTATTGTCTTATAACAATAACCAGGTAGTAATGAATGCATTATAAAAGAAGGAATCTCTTTCAGGCTCAAATCAAATTTCTTGAATGATAAATGTGCTAAAAAATATCCTCAGCTCTTTGTGTTCCTTTGGTGACTGAGACAACTGTGATTTGTATAACGCTCTCCTTGTACTTATAGCCTTTCTACTCAATTCTTTTCTCAAGAAATTCAAAAAAAAAAAAAGGCCTTCACAACCAGACATACACTAATTGTTCATGGCCTGGACAAGATCCTTGAATTCTCATCTCTTCTGGAAATATATGTAAGCATATTGCTCTTTAAAGAGATGGAGGTTGTAAATCAATTTCACAAATTCTCTTTCTACTTAAGCACTACTACCCGCTCACATGCAGTATAACTGTCCCAAAATGCTCCTTGCATATTGTGCTTTGTATGGGTTTGGCATGGGCTGGATTATGAAACAGCAGAGTGGTTCTTATTCATTGGAGTGTCTACGTAGATATAAATGCACCATATCACTTATGGTGAGATTCATCCTAGTTGTTTCCGTTTTTTATTCCTCTATGATCATTGGTTTTCATTATGTTACCTGTGTTACTTATCAAATATTTTCATCACCAGTGCAGATTCAAATTCTAGTGAATAAAATAAGATTGTGTCTGATATCGCAATAGCAGAGAAACATCCTAAATCCGTACCAGATTTGCTAGGTTTAGATCATCATTGCTATATTCAGGTAAATAAAACCCCCAAATCTGCAGCATGTCTCAAGGGGAGATGATTATATTTTCAGGTACATAGGTGATTGAAAAGTGGAATGCATATTTCCCTTTTTTTTTCCCAAGAGGTGTTATCTTTGGATAAACAAATAAATAGGTTGGCACAGTGATGTATCTTGCTGTTCATGATGAACCAAAAATGTCACCAAGCAAAGTATATTGCCTTGCATCCCCCCCACTTTTCCAGAGCATTAAGTTCACTCCTGCAGGAGCCAAGAAAAGCTAAAAGGCTTAACAACTGTAAACGAAAGCACAATCACGTCCATAACTTTTCTGTATTAACTACATGAGAAAGAACAGCACAGAAAAGTTTCCTATTTCAGCAGGATAGAGGTCTACAGTAATATATAGCCCAAGAAGAGAAAGTGGCACTAAAAATCTAGAGTAAAAAATATCTGCTATTACATTTAGTTAAAAAAAAAACACATCACATTTAATTGTCTGGGAAAATGTTTCCTACACTTGTGAGGCAGCCAGCCTCAGGAAAGCAGAGGGAAACCAAGTGGCACTCTCAAAGAGGCTCTGCAGAGAGACCTGGACAGGCTGGAGCCATGGGCTGAGCCCAACTGGAGGAGTTTCCATAAGGCCAAATGCCGGGGGCTGCCCTTGGGCCACAACAACCCCCAGCAGCGCTACAGGCTTGGGGAGGAGTGGCTGGAGAGCTGCCAGTCAGAGAGGGACCTGGGGGTGCTGATTGACAGCCGGCTGAACAGGAGCCAGCAGTGTGCCCAGGTGGCCAAGAGGCCAATGGCATCCTGGCTTGTGTCAGCAATAGCGTGGCCAGCAGGGACAGGGAAGGGATCTGACCCCTGTACTCGGCACTGGTGAGGCCGCCCCTCGATTCCTGTGTTCAGTTTTGGGCCCCTCACTACAAAAAGGACATTGAATGACTCGAGCGTGTCCAGAGAAGGGCAACGGAGCTGGTGCAGGGTCTGGAGCACAGGTCTGCTGGGGAGCACCTGAGGGAACTGGGGGGGTTCAGTCTGGAGAAGAGGAGGCTGAGGGGAGACCTCCTGGCCCTCTACAACTCCCTGACAAGAGGGTGTGGAGAGCTGGGGATGAGTCTCTTTAACCAAGTAACAAGTGATAGGACTAGAGGGAATGGCCTGAAGTTGTGCCAGGGAAAATTTAGACTAGATGTCAGGAAGCATTTCTTTCCAGGACGGGTTGTTAGGCGTTGGAATGGGCTGCCCAGGGAGGTGGTAGAGTCCCCATTCCTGGAGGTGTTTAAGAGTCGGGTTGACATAGCGCTGAGGGATCTGGTGTAGTTGGGAACTGTCAAAGTTAGGTTAATGGTTGGACTAGATGATCTTCAAGGTCCTTTCCAACCTAGCTGATTCTGTGAAAGCACAGGTTCATTTGGCTGAGCAACGCAGCAGCAGCAGGCTCAGCTGGCCACCAGTCCGTGCCTGGAACAGCAGGTCAGGCTGCATGGCCAAGAGAGCACAGGAGCTCATCACCCTGTCCCCATGCACCCCGGAGCTCTCTCACCAGAGCTGGGCCCCATGGTCCAAACCTGACATGGAAACTAGCTGTACAAAGCACCAACAGAATCTGGTGTTTCCTCCATCTCCTACCTTCTCCCGACCAGCCTCTGGTGCCAAGTCTTGCCTGCCCGTTGGTGCAATCAGGAAGGCTGGTAGTCCCCAGGTGTGGATGTTGCCCCAACAGCTCAATGGCAGGGCAATGGTATCACAGGCAGTCCAACAGGGACACAGCTCATGCTCTCCACAAATTTGGTCCCATCACTGATCTGCCCTGGTCTCCTCATCTGAGGGAGATGGGCCGGGGCCAAGGATGGCAGGGACATCACCCCGCAGCCATGCCACTGCCTTCAACACCCAGCCTCCTTTCCCTGAGAGCAACCAACCCTCGCCAACAAATCCAGCTGCAGTAGCAGCAAAGCAACTTTAATAGGCATTTATCCCACATGCAGGGATATAAATAATCTTATAAATACAGAAAATACATAGTCAGTGTGAGAATACCCTAAGGGAGGACAAGAGAGAAGTGCAAACTTCCAACTACCTCAAGCTCTCGCTGGCAGTGTACCTTCCCAATTAAAAACCATGGAAAAATATCTGTTCCACAAATCTTTTGGCAAGCTCTGCTACTGGTCAGGAAAGGTACTTTGAAATGTTCTTGCTGAGGAAGTATGGATTTTATTCTTTTACTGTTCATTTTCAATTTAAACACACACACACAGTCATTTTTATAATTTTGAAGATGTATTTTAATTGATTTCCCAAGTATTTTAAGGTCTGTTAATTCCACGGATCTTGCAAACGCTGCATTTTCTGTATTCCAGCTGCTGTTCTAATCATGTTCATTAACAGAATTACTTTTACCTGCCAGCGAATATTTTACATTACATTAATAAATCTTCTCTTTGCTATCAGAACTGAGTGGACAAATAAAATAAAATACCCAATAGTGTGAGTTTCCACACGTGTCTAACACTGCTCTATTATGTCATTCTACCAAGGGATTTAACCAGATTTGAATATAAAGGTGACAAAATGAAAAGTGTGTGAATATTATTTTAAAGTGTGTACTTTTACATTTTTAAGAGTATCTCCTTTTTCCACATTAGAAATTAACTGTTTTTTCTCATATGCTTTGTTATAGTGCAAGTCTTATGGAAAGTGTGTTTTCTTCCTGAGGTATAATCAGCAATTATAATATCCAGTGCCTCACATACTGTATGATCAATTAATATTCCTACATTTCATGAGCAATATAAAAAATACAAATGTTAAGGACCACATTATAACCTCCCAATTTTAGACTGTATACCCCTTAAGAGTTAGCAGAAAGACCCAATACAAATGTCTGTGTTATTTCCCCATGGTTCTCAATTAATTTTTCTAAAAGCTCTAAAATTCTGCCAGTGCCACACGTGCACGGAAGATAAAATGAAACAGCAATTAATCCAATCATCTTTGATTTAACATTAATGTAACTCAGTGCATTAGGCCTTGTTTTACATGCAACTGTGTTGTTCTGACTACATTTCAGAGAGCCCCCAAATTAGCCAATTCACTAATCATAATTGAACCAAGAAGGATGAGGGTATTCCACTTAGTATGGCCCTTATGAAACGGCTCTCTTCCCTGAGCATGGAAGGCAGATTAGCAAGACTGGCAACTCTTCATCAACCTCAAGAACTGAAAATGTGATATGGAGCATGACCTATGCTAATACATTCAGCTATGCACGGGTTGCTGCAAAGCTACAGCAGGAAACTGGGATGATTAGTACTTTCAGGGAAGAATCTCTGGATCCAGGGAGTCCCTTATCCTGTAACCCTTGCATGGTCCTGCTGAACATGGTAGAAGTTATGCACACAGGAAGAGTTAATCACATGGTCACATATTTGTAGTGTGAGGGAGCTGACTGGTTAGCATTCCTCTTTACTGCCCTGTTAATACTAGCAGATGTCAAAATGATTCATCTTATTGTAATAGTAAGCATGGAAATTAAGCAGTATGAGGACTAATCGTACTGTAGTACCATTGCAACACAACCTGAAACTGCAGAGCTGACTTCGGCATTTGTTTTGCCCATCTGACTGACATCAGAGTTTTTCTGCTTTTTGTTCTTTGCATATTAAAGGTTTGGTGACAGGGATGTAGTATTTTCTGAAGATACATCCCTTCATTGTACTCCTACTCTGAATGTGGTTTTGATTTTAGGGGAAGGGTTGGACTTAAAGATTGTCACTCAATCACATGGACACCAAGTAAAGTTCAATTGCAGTACAGCTTTCGTTAAGGATTCATTAATAGACACTTCACATAAAGTGCTACCACATTCTCTTTCATATTTTTTTCCCTCCCTACCCCCCCCCCCCCTTTGTGAGTGTCATTTGTTCTCAAGGAATTAAATGCCACCTTATTTCTCAGAACAAGAATTCAACTGTCATAATTATAGCTTCATTTCAGGAGGAAAAAAAATCATAATTTATTACAGATTGTTCAGCATGTGAAATAGGTTTAAATGTCTTTGAAAGTAAATTGTGGCATGTCACGAAGGGCTTTTGCCATCACTGTAATTGATTTATAATTTTGCATTTAAAATTAACAACATTCATCCATTGTTCTCCTATTATATAAGGTTCTGGCAGGGAGTTTAGGGTTTTATGTTCAGTTCTGGTCACCACATTACTGTAATGATAATAATAAAGTTGTAATAGTTTAAGAGATAAAAAAGATATGAAGAAGTGAAGCCAATACAAGCATTAAAAATGTGCTTGAGACTGAAAATAGTTTTAGAAAAATACACTGTGTCCAAGAAGAAATTAGTAAATGAGGGGGTTATTTGAATTGTGTTAACTTTAAAACACAAGAAAGATAGATTTAATTTGAATTAATGTTTATGTTAAAGTGACCTACCAAAAAACCCAGAAAAATATCAAAATTAAATTTGAAATAATTGGGCAAATCTTCTTCAGTAGAGTTCCTACAGGTGGAACCATTGGTCCTTTCCTTACCTTACAAAACCTTAACCCATACTTGCAGAACTGTGTCCTATCCCTGCATTTCAAAATTACCCCATAGTTGCAGAACGTCAGAAAATTTCATTTTGTTCTGGGTGATGTTAGTGTTGTAGTACAGTTAAGCATCATAACTGCCCATCCATTTTTTGAAGTGGCTGCATTTCTGGGATAATGACGCTGAACAATATAATAATGTCACTGAGCATTGACAAAACTAAGATAATGACATTGAGCAGTGCTGCACATACCCAGAGGAAAAAAATAAGGTCACTAGGAATGCAATGGGAATACAGAAAAACACAGGACTCTAGATCCTGGATGAAAGATTGTACTTACTAGTTTTCAAATATTGTCTATGATTCTGACCTCAGCAGTTTCTTCAGGTTTATTTGATTTCATTGATCTCATCAGGTATCACACATAATTACATTAGTGTAAATGAAAACAGAATTAGTCCCACTAACTAATTTTTCTACACAAAGTTATGGGATAGGGAGAGAAATTAATGAAGAAAGATGAGAAGACTGATTTTGTCAGTTCTGCCAGATAAATAACAGGAAACACATTCCCTGTTGGCCATGCAGATTCCTGCTATAGTCTCTCTCCATCCTTCACACTGCAAAGCCTTCAAAGAAGAATGCAGACAGTGAATACAAATGTGAGGAGAAGAAGATTAGTTAGTTTACTCATTTCATTAGAAAAAGGCAAAGAGCACTATTGCTTTTCATAGTACTTGGAGCTCATCACACCAGAAAGTTCCAAATTCCCTCAGATAAGAGACCTGCCCCCTCAAAAGCTATTAGTCCTGCTTAAAGCCAACAAAGGTAATCTATAACCTGACTGTCCCATAAAACAGCTTCTAGTAATTTGGATTTTTTGTTTACTCTTTGCCCTGTGCTTACTTTACAGAATCACATTTCATGAAGCTTTACATTTTCCAAAGAAGCAATGAGTAATGAAATTACATCTTTATCATTGACATCTTCATCAAGTAAGTAATGTTAAAAAATGCTTGGTGTTGGGTTATGATTGGGTTTTTTTTCAGATTAACAGAGCAAAAGGTTTAACATCAAACTGAGGTGTGGAGAAGCTAAGACAAGGCCATAAAATACAGCCCAGTTTTAGTAAATCTTAATCACCAGAAATGAAGTTGAGGGTAAAACCAGTCCTGCAGGAATCCCTACAAAGGAATTCAGTTCTGAAGGGGCTGCAGCAAACATGGGTGCACAGACTGCGCCAGCTGAACAGCACAGATTATCTCCTTATAGTGATGCAGAGAAAGTTGAAGGGCATCGCTTCTGCCTCCTCCTTCTCCCTGATTTTGGAAAATTTTCTCACCATGGATTTTGCTTATATAGCCTAAGAAGGTCACTGACCCTTCTCCAGGCCAGTAAGCAAGAAATATTCCCCAGAACACTTTCTTACCACGTATACGTGCAAAAACAGGTCACAGTCTAACAGATGCCATGAGATGATAAGTGATCTATATAATTTGAGATTATGATACGATCTCTGAGTCCAAGGGCAAATCAAAGACCAGGGATGGAATGGAGAGAGGTAATTGTTCTGACCATATCAAACGTTTCCAAACACTACAATAAACAGAACAGGACCGTGCTGTCCTTATGCTGCAGAGAAGCCTGCTGGAACCTAATAATGCTGGGAAATTCAAGGTCAGTCTACTCTAGTAAAAATATTGTCATGTAATGTTGGCAAGGTCAGTGTCAGCTTGGATTACCTGCCATTCAAGTGCCAGTCATGCATGTTCTGCTTGCCTTGGGCTAGTCTAACTCCTGCTCTAACTTTTCAAAGATGTTTACTCCTACATCCTCACTGGCTGACATGGGGCAGCCATAAAGCAGATTTTGTTGCATAGCAGCTGATTTTAGTAGCTGGAGCATCAAACTGTTCCATCATAAAATCTTTTGCTCCTTTTGTAAAACACATACAGCTTGTCTTCACACTCTAATCCAGTCATACAACAGTGTGCTTCTTCACACTGAAAACATGCAGTGAAAACTATTTTAGAGCTGAATAATCAATTCCCCTACGAACAGTGGCTCTCACTCACTACTCTTCCTCAGCATGTACTTCTGGAAGTTGGTGGGTTGTTTCTTCTCAGTGTATGGAAGTTAAAGCACACGTGGAGAGAAATGGATTCTTTATTTGACATACTCTTTCTGGGCTTCTCTCCTGCTGCAAGACTGCTGTAATGAACTGCTGCCTCCAGCAATCTTCTTTTCTGCCTGCCCACCTCCCACCTTCCCCCAGCGATGCCCTGGGGCTCTGTAGCACACAGCTAACAAAGGCAGGTTCCAAAACCTGCCCTTTTTTACCAGGATTTCACAGCCTAACTTCCTTAACCCTTTTCATCCAGTGGACATCATCGCACACAATCCATCCCCCTCCAAAACCTGAGCAAGAACACCGACAAAAGCTGGGAATCTCATATGTAGCATCCCCTACACGTGCTTTATATGTTGGGGTTTTTTCCCCTTGCTCAGTTACTTGGAATTACTCAGGAGTTATTTTCAAGGTCAATATGTATTTGCCATTAACATTTTTGTGGTTTAGACAGTTTGCCTAACACATAATGATGTCTCATCTCGACCTCAGCATAGCCGGGGGGGGGCTGGGGAGGGGAACAGGAACAGGGACGGGGATGATGCAGCTTCATCACAGGGTGAGAATCGCTGCCAGGAGCCAGGCTGGAGGTGAGGAAATGGTCTGCAGCAATGGACTGGGTGGCAGTCTGAATTTCTTGGGCACTTGTCACCAGTGTCTGATGTGCCGTATAAGCAACAGTGCTAATTTTTATCGGGAACTCACCAAAACAGTCAAGCTCAACATCTAAACCCACTGAATATCAAGGGGGGTGATAAGTCTGCTATGACCTGGACCAAAATTGCCACTGCATCTGAAACAGCACATACCTGCAAGTAGTCACAACATTTTAAGGAATCCAAACCAGGTCAGATGTGAATTGGTAACCCAAGCAAAAGGCTCTTTTTCTTCTTGTTACAGGAGTAATCTTGGCCCCTGTGATCACTTCTGAACTCCACTGTTTTATCAGTAAGTTTTGTAGAGATCAAATTTATGTCATATCACATTCTAAAATCAACTACTGTGCAATATAACATACATAATAGCAGTGTCCACATTTTATACCCATTTTATGAGCCATATTCTTTGCACTTTTATTTTACAAGAAAAAAAAATGGCAATTTGACAGAAAGTGAGGGATTTATTGCTATTGCTCCCTTTGTCTAGAGAGAAAATGCAGTGTGATGGAGCATTGGTTTTGTAGTGATCTTCCTTGTAGATCACTATAAAGAAAATCTTTTTATTTTGTTCCATCTCAGGCAAAGGTTATAACCTCTTCCAGGTTATGCTTATCTTAATACTAACAAATTACTTCATCTTTTTTTTTTTTTTTTTTATCTTTAGGAATATGGAATTACCTTCATTTGAAAGAAATGTTTAGGTTCCTTGACCAGAAGAGGCGTTTAACTATGTCATGTGTGATGTATGGTGCATTTAATTGCTCTGTGCAGCTATTCAAAAAGCATTCAGAAGTAATCATTTAGCATTAATATCCTGGGGCAATTCAAGGTCACAGTACATTAAAAACTAATTCAGAGTAGTTCTAGAATACATTTTTCATATACAGAGATACATAATTCTTTTATGATAAAAATGACAATAGCATGCAGCATGGTGAGGGGATGGGGATATTCTAAATATCTGCTACTGGTCTTATTGTAAAAGCAGAAAGACACCTCTTCACTATTACTTAATAACTACTAATTTCCAATAAATTCAACAAATCCAGATAAGTGGTGATGAACAATTATGCTTACAAGAGCAACCATAAAATCTTGATTTAGAAGTATTTTTAACTAAGAGTATCTGATTTCTCTTTTGTTGTTCTTCCAAAGTGTCAAGCTTCTGGACACTTTTTTAGGGCTAGACCAGCATTGAACCATTCTAAGATGTCCACAGCTAATTATGCATGTGGTACTCTCATGCAGATAATCAAAATAAAATTATTATTTCCTTAAAATAATTGATTTTAGATTATGGGAAAGAGGAAGAAAGCATAAGAGACAACATTGCCCTCAGGAGTTGCAGAGTGAGTCTGTAGAGTCTGGAAGACAGAGCAGTCACCCTCCTGTCTTGGAAAAAGGAAATTCCCTTCAGTTAAAAGCGCACAATACAGAAATCACAAATATCAAAGACACAGTCCTCATGCATCGCAACATGATTAGGTGTGAAATTATTCATAGCCATCTTGTCACACTCACGCTGTTACCCACACACTGTACAAGAGAGATGTTGACAACCTACAAGTCAGATCTCATAATGGAAGGAGAAAACAAACAAACAATTAAAAATATAATATTCTATTCTTCACAACATTACCTGACAGCCGTTTTCTGCTGCCTTAGAATGCCCTCAGCACCTAGATGAGAAACCACTCAGACTGCAGAGCTTTTGGGAAAATTAATCAGGCATATTCTTTTGATGCAACAAGATCTCAACTTGGCAGGAAGAGACTGAACTGAGTTCAGGCACAGAACCCCCTTCTGAACGGGTTGCATGAGCCTTCCCTCATACTGGGAGGCTGCAACTGGTGCGGGAAACTGGAACTGGAAACTAACCAGATGAAAGCTGTTTCACACGGGTATGTACCAGCTGCAGCCACAGTTCACACTTCTGCTCTCCCACACAGATGTAAAACTTTCACTGAGGACCTGCACTTTTTAGCTCTGAGGATGACAGCAGATGAAACACAATATATAAGCATCAAGAAGTGAGTATTGAACACCCGCTGGCACACACTGATTTAAAGCACAGGCAAACGCAGAGGCTGCCAGAGCTGCCTTGGTCAGATATCAGATTTTCGGTTTCTATTATAAAGGAAAAGGAAAAAAATGGTTGCAAAGGAAATTGTGAACAGAAACACTAGTGTAGACAAGAACTCAAGAATGTAACGCTGCAACATATCACATGCTACTTTCTCACTCCTTCCGTTTTTATATAATTATTGAATTTTCTAATAAAGCAGGTACTTAAATCATTAGTGTCTGAATGTAACACCCACTGGTGAATAAGCAGGCTGTATCCCTCAGCATCAGCATTACTGACATCAGCTGCATCAGGGTGCACCTATTTCCTATTTTTAAGGCTCTCCCTTACCTTTACTTCTTTTCAATAAAAGCCCTATTTCTAAAGAACCAAATGGCACCCTCAAAACAGTGGAGGGGAGGAGAGCATTTAATGAATACTACAGTGGCTTGGCTAAGGTTCCTAAATGGTGGATATGATGGGAAAGTACTAGCTTTTTATAAATTATCACACATAGCAACATGATAATCATTTTTTCATTGGATACAGTAGATCAAAATGAACGTTTTAATGTAGATAACATGGGAAATTCATGAACGTAAGAATTCATGGCACACCTAAAGTAGAAAATTCACTTTAGAAAAAAAGGAAGTTTATAAAAAGGTGCTATTTTGAAACTCTTGCTAGGATAGCTGAAACAGTTTGAGTCCAGCTAAGGCACCTCAGATGTGATAACAAATACATTAATACACCCAAACTCGTAAGCTTCTTTGCAAAAACAAGGAGTCCAATAACAATAACTCTACGGTCAAAATGCCATTATTCCAATCCCAAGCCTTCACTTGAACTTTAAAGATCTCTATGTTGTACAGACCTCTGTTCTACTTTGGTTTTTCTCATCCACCATCCAACAATGACCTTCTTTTGCATTGTGCACAACACCTTCACAAGAGCTTCACACACAAAGTTCACAAGCAGCGAAAGGAATTGCGAAAGCCGTGACTTGTCAAAGCATGTAGAAAAATATCCTAAAATCATCCTGAAATTGTTTGCAAGTAATATCTCTCAGAAGTTTATTTTTAAAATACCAGCATCTATCACGCTAGGCATTAGTGTGGCAAACTGTACTGTAATAAATTTTAGGACATTGCATTTTTCTTTGGGATCTTAATATTTCTCTAGAGGCAAACATTAGTCTTTGTGTATCAGTATCCAAAATACTGTTAACAAAAGTTCATTTAATACTAAGGAAATTATTTCATGAGAATATTTTTGAAATTGGGACAATAAATATTTTTTTTTTCAGAAATTGAAGGAATCAAAACTTGGCCCTCAGTTTAAAGCACATAAGTTTCAGTAACAAAATTCATCTTTCTTTAGATTTTGATTAAATATCAATTTAGAAGCTTTTAAAAATAAAAATGTTGCTAAACAACATATTTCAACAATAAACTTTTCATGTAAAAATTATCCGTGCATTGATGATGTTATTGTGATCAAAGATATGTTTTTATTTTATTGCTCTCAACTATTGGATGTACTGTCTGATATAAGTGCACAGTAGAGGTGAAAGAAGGGGAATGTTACCATCTCTTTAATGATTCACATTCTTTTTGAGCATCTTCAAGTGTGCTAAAGCTGTTTGCCACCAAAAACTCAGATCCTTCCTTTGTCCTTGACAGCTGATAGCTGAATATAAAACACAATTAGTAAGCCTAAGAAACAATTGGACATGAAGGGCAATCAAGATAATAGTTAAAATCACAATGACACATAGGTAGATGTTTGTGTTTTGACTTAACTTCACTGTCTAGATGACCAGTCTTAAATGGCTCAGCAGCCCAGATAAACACCTGCATAAGTATTTTCAGGTTTTTTCTATCAGTGAAATATTGAAACAGGCTTCAAATTAAGTATATACACAAATATTCTGCTGTTTTGAGAACTTCTTAGGCATGCCTGATGCAGACATATCCAGAAACATGTTATTGTCTACTGTGCCACCACTGTTAAAGTGTACTAAGAGACCATGTGCCCACAAAAAGAGCATTCACACATTATTTTCTTGCTGGTAAGTGGACTAACAAAAATTTCAGTAAGGCGGCTTATTTTGACTTTGTTTGATTTTCAGTATCAAATCAGAGGAAGGTCAAAAAGCCATCAACGTGGCATCAAGTAAAAACTGGACATGTCAAACAAATCAGTACACAGAGTCACAAAATCTGGTCACACAATGTAACAAGAGCTTTCAGACAGACCCCAGACCAGTCAAAGCTCACAGTGACCTGACTGAAAACCTGACAAATCTCTGTATTCCCACTTCTTACCAATACATCTGGTATTTTCATGGTGAATTCACTCTTTGGGTCTTTTTCCATAGTCTGCCACAGCATATCTTTTATCCAGAGTCCCTGGAGTACCTGTGAGCTGACTGTCTCCTGGCTGGGAAAGTGAAGGTTGCAGTGCCTTAGGAAAAGCCCCACTACTGGGATTCCTCCATCCCTCTATGTCACAGAAGTGGCTTCAAGGCATGGAGCACTGGGACAAGATCTGTCCAGTTTACCATTGGACTCCTCATGCCTGAGCCCATACAAATCTCTCTTTCTAGCCAACAGCTCTGCAAAGTCAGCTGGCACTCCCAGCTGTGAGGGAGTACTGTTATCCTCAACTTAGTGAGGTTCAGTAATGCTTTTAGCTATTTGTGGGAACTCCACCGGATGCTAAGGAACAAATATGATACAATACAATGCAAAGTCCTTTTTTCACAGTCTCATTACCAGAATAGATTTATACTTTAAAATCTAGACATTTAAAAATCCAAATCTGAAGAAAACAAATGGAAATTTCACATGGTACACACTACAGAGTTCCTATGGGCAAAATAATTAATTTTTGAAATATCTTATAACTGTGATGAGAAGGACCCATTCAGAAAACAAATAAAATAAAAGATCTTTAAAGAAATATAGGAGATGAGGTTTCAAAATTAGCCCTATTCATTCTTTTGTGGGAACATTTTTAATATGCTTTACAAGTTTTGCACCCAACATTTGATATTCCATTCAGGCAGTCTGTTCTCAGAAAACGCTGTGCTGATAGCACAGTGACCTTTTGCAGCCCAAAGGCAATGAATTCAAACCCTGCTGTCTGCAGCTGGTGTTGCCATAGAGGACAAAATAGATAGGAAAAGCTTGGGTATATGGCAATTTTCTTTGCATGCACTCTCTGCTTTCCAGTGACTGCAGGTTCCTACCTTCACGGGTTTGTAATTCCATACCTGTCCTTTTCCAAGGGGTCACCAGAGGCAGACAGGGCGGGACAGAGTGGAGATGGAGCAGGCGTTAGAGCTGGGTGCCACTGGCACATCAGCAGCATGGGGATGGCACATCCCCTCTCACCGTCCCCAGGTACTACCTGGGGGCTACACAGAGAAACCCCCCCACACCCCTTGCCAAGCCAGTCCACCCCAGCTGCTGTGCAGGTCTACAGGCTGAGCAGGGGGATGAAGCAGAGGACAAGGGGAAGAAGGACAGATCACTTCATAAGGATCGTGCAGTGCCTTGAGTACATGTACGGGTAATTTTCATCTGTTTAATTTAATTACTTTGGTCCTTGGGAATAAATCATTACAGGGGCATTCTGGTTTAACCAGAAACTGAGCCGGTATGGCTGGGGGGGACAGTCTGTACACTAATTTGCTGCACCTTCGAACCCCCCAGTTCTATCTTTCAAGAAGAGGAGATAAAATTTTCTGTGTTAAAAAGCACACACAGGAATTATATCACAAAGGAGAGATCAGAACAGCAAACTTAATGACTTAATATTGTACAATATAAAATCATTCCAGTTGAATAACTTTTAATTTATTATAATACATAGATGCCAATTATGCCTGATTTATTAAGAGAAGTTCAGCAGTGCCAAGGCCCTGTGTTTGAGTGGTTGCCATGGTACCCAGCTTTTACAAGGACATCTTAAGGATCATTAAAGTGTCAAGGTGATAAGTTTGACACTCAGTGGATTTAATGATGGATGATAATAATGTTACCTCTTCACATCATGAAACACCTAGGATTCAAGTTAGGAGGTATAAATTTTAAGCATTTTTTATTTTAGATATTTTTTAAAAGAGGCCAGCTGAGGCTGACATGAAGTAATGTTAACCCAAACTACATTCTGCTCCCTTTGGTGTAAATTCCTTAACCTCAGGATTTTTAGTGATTTCAGGTTGCCACCATTCCTCAAAGCATCTAGACCCGCTTTTATCAGATCTCACAGGCTTACCCCTGACCAGGGACTTCTGGGCAGTGCAGGAAGTAGTTTCCAGGCTGAACACTGCCAATCCAGCTCCCTGCAAGCCATACAGAATATCTGATGGTAAGAAGGGAATTGAAAAAAAAAAAAAAGGAGAATCTCTGCTGTGTACTGTAAAAAATCCTGACAGCAATATGCTCTGCATCTAAGCATCTAAGGTCTAACCCAGCTGTCAAGCACAACCAATTTATTTCACATTGGACATAGAACAACCTTAGGCTGGGAATGACTTTCAGTGACTTGCATAGACCTGATTCAAGCCAATAACTTGAATACAAAAGGCTCAGTACATCCCTGGGCCTTAAAGATGCATACACAGGAACCATCATGACACATTATTTTAGGTGCTCATTTCTGTTCTGGTGCAAGAGGACATCCTTCAGCAAACAGAGCCACTGCAGAGGAGGGAGGGCTCAGAGGTGCAGCCCTCTCATTGCCGCACACAGCACTCCACCACCTCAACAGCAGAAATTACACCTTTTGTCTGAAAATACAATATCCACATGCTTTTCTATTTTAACCTTCCAGAAATATTACGTGCATAAACAGCTTCTCTGGAAAAAAAAAAATAGTTAAGTCACTGCCCTTTACCTTGCAAGCTGTAAAGCAGTAGGGCTGTGTATCTCCTTTCAGTGTGATGACAATGTCATCAGACTGATGATTCCCAGGATACCACTGCCATTTTTAACCCCTGGTTCTTCTCAGAGCTACACACAACGTCATTTTTTTGGAGCAATTTACCAGTTTGTCCTCACTGTGGTTTAGAGTCTGACTTCATAATCTCTTTTTAAGAGAAGATTTATTACACCGACACTGTTTTCAACCCGCCCATTGGACTGGTGTAAATAAAAGACAGGGGATTACAGATCTAAACCCTAAATATACCCCTAGCAGCCAGCACTTGTGCCTACTAAGCTGCACTTCATTGCCAAGCATTGCTATGCCAGGTATTCCATGTCTAGTGTAAACACATTTGACAAGCATAATCACAGTTTAGCTCTAGTATTTTCTAGTAAAGCTATCTTACTGACATGAGAATAATAGTCTAGGACAAGTACATACTGTTTTCCAGTCATTCTAAACAATTCTGTGCATACTTTGCTCCAGGAGAACAACATGGACTCTCTTACTTGACTTGGCCTGCATTTTTGGCATAGGTCCCAAGCCTCGACAACTTCCTCAATGTCACTAATCATTTGGGACAAGTACTGGCCCTTCCCTAGATCTTTCAGTTGACTCCACTTTTGTGTATTCATGCAAATATATTTTTCAGTACCATTCTAGGGAGTGACATTCTGGCACTTCTAGACTTATGGGTTCCTCAGCTTGTAAAACAGGAGTCTGGAGCATGGGATATTGACCTCCCTGTGCTAGTGGCCTTTGCGTTATGCAAAAATCATTCAGTCTCTGTCCAGACTTCACATGACTTTGGACAAGCTTAGGATACCCTGTTCTGGGCCTGTTTCTACTGCAGTGCTGGCAAGAAGTCCTGAGGGCATCCTGTCACTCCACACCCATCCATCTACATTTTGCTTTCTGATCACAAAACCTCAATGAAATAACAATAATTGTTATTATTTCAAGATGTTGTTCACTTTGGCAAAGGTATGGTAAGTGACACCTGGTCATGTTTCACCAAACACAGGCTTCCCTTAAAACCCCTCTCTTGACCACAGGAAGTGTCAATGCTTGTTCTGTATTAGCCGCCATGCTAATAAGTGACAGCAGTAAATCCTATTCATATCAAAGGAGTGATGTGAATTCCTTTGTAATTTATTTTTCTAAGGGATCTCCAACTTCTTGTTACCTGTTGAGTAAAGCACATTTCAATTTGCTGTCGACTTTTCTCAACATGTATTATTGCCACTATGTAGTGTCCATTCTTATAGAAGTCCATCTGAGCTGGGTATATATAGTTTTACTGTGTTGTTCCCTATGTTGTGGTGTCAGCACTTACAAACTCTTGAAAAAAGATGAAAATGTGTCACTGGTCTTCTGCATGTTTTCCATTTGTCAGAGATCATCCCAGTTTAAGTTAGCCGTAACAGCATGCACAGCAGTTCCTCGGGTATTTTTGCAGACTTTGTTATGGAGTTTTGCAGGTCTTCACATATGACATCTCTTTTCTTGAAGCATTTATTATTATACACGTGTGCTGGGAAGCACTGTCTTCCTCTTCCAAAGCTTCAACCTGGACTGAGCTGTTTCTGCTTTTTTGCAAGCTCAAATTCTCAGTGAAGAGAAAATCTAGATATTACAGTTTCCTAAATGTCTTGACTCAGATTGCAGTCTGGGTCCTTTCTCTTACCAGACAGTCAGCCTCTCAAAACTGATTTTTGAGATTTCACATTATGGAGAATTTTATGACCTGTTCCATTACAATCCTTCTAATTAAAACTTTTCCTTCCTGTAATTCATTTTCATACAGTTTGCAGTATTCCTCAAATTTGTTAACCATGCTTGAGGGTTAGCCTATCCTACCACAGTTACCTGAAAATAACTGCAATGAGCTAGTTCATTAAAACCAACCACCACCCAAACCAAAAGATACCTTCTAATTGTTCTTTCTTTCTTATACCCGATTAGTCCTGCAAAGATCTTTCTCCACCTCCTTCCATGTTTCTACAGAATCACACTTTTACAGTGGGTTTGGTTTTGTTTTCAAATCTCTGTGTCCTGGTGCCACTTGGTGTTAAAAACTCTCTGAGATGGGATGCATAACAAGTACATACTTACTTCAAAAGTGCCACTTCCAAACATGCTTAATTTATAGAGCAATGACCTTTCCAAAGGACAATTTTTCAGTTTTCTGCTATTGCCCACAATGCAAGAATTTTATTAAACAAAATGTTCCATTATGTCTATTGAAAATCAAGGATTTCCGCACAGTTCAAATGTGCACTCTCTGTAAAAATACACAACTTTCATCTTGAACGTTGATTTGATTTGAAACCAAATTGATTCTTTGAAACAATTACTGTAATTTTAATGATTTTGATTTTGTTGTGTTTTTTTCCTGTTTGAATGAGTCTTTTCCTTGTACAAGAATTTATGTAGATACATGTGATGTTTTTGAAAAGGAAGCCTTTAATAAAAGAAACTTGGTGAGTCCCTTTCTTTTCCATTCACCTGAACACTTCAGCAGCCTCTCATTGTACTTTTTCCTCATACAGATGAGCAAACAAGTTTTTGACAGTTTTTTCCCCCAAAAGAGAACTTTAAAACAGGAGAGTGATTATGTCAGAAGCAATCCTTCTTTGCCCACTCACAACACAGGAACAATATCATGTGATTTATGACTCACAGCAGCCCAACACCTCGATTTGGAATCGCAGTTACTCACCAGATGTGATATAAATCATCTGGATGGATGCTTTTCCAAAAATATGGATATTGAATAAATCAGAGGAAATCACAATCGCCCGGATAATGTTTTCCAAAGAGGGAAGGAGTCCAAATTTGTTGAACAAATTATTTGTTAAGAATTATTCACTCACTTCTACTTATCACCATCTTTGCCAAAAGCCCCCAAGCTCTCTGAAGCATTAGATCAGTACTAAATGCATGTTTCATTGTGTAATGACTGGAGCAGGAGTAATAAAAACATACTTACTGCTGTCAAAATTAATCTGTTAATAGGAAAGTTTGTGGCAGGCATTGTGTAACTCATATCTGTGAGGAAACAGGTTCCCCATTTACAGAAAACAGAGCTGTTTTTTCTTAAGTGGTTAGCTGCCTATTGTGTAGGTAATTACAAGAAGGCCCGTGTTGACCTGGCAATGAGGTAGTATATCTAAATACCTGAAGTGAAGGAGAAAAACAGAAATGAAAGAAGAGGCCCCATCTGTTAGACTATAATGATTGTGCTATTTGAAGGCAGAAAGGTTTGTCTGAAGCAGCTGGTTTCTCTCCAAGTGACCTTTTAGCATTTCTGCTTTTGCTGTCTGACAGATGTGTCAACTCAATAATTTCAAAAGCCCCTGAGTAAATAACCAATTGTGAGCAAGGATGACCCAAAGCGATGACAAAATGGGTGCACACACAGCACATTACAGAACATAATACCTACTGAAAGAACGGGGAACATTATCAGAGAGGAAAAACATTTTACTCTTTATTTCTGAGTAAATGGTTTTCCTGCCCACAGATCAGTTGTTTTCAAGGAAAAAAAAAGGAACTGTGAAGTGAATGGAAGGGCATTGTGGTGTGTTTGCCCTTGGAGCACATCGGTAAACTGGCTGCAGGACTCAGGTGGCGTCTCAGAGCTCAAAATGGACTTCAGTTCCCTCCCTCGGCCCACGGTCGGGAAGAAGGACTGAAGGCCACAGCTAATTGGCTTTGTGAATGATTGGGGAACTGCGAAGAGGTGACCGCAATCAGACAAGACCAGATCGAGTTTAAAGTCCACCAAAGAGTTTTCAAAAGTGATGCAGATGCTGCTTTTAACTCGAACTTGAAGCCTGGCTAAGGGGAATGCCAAAGCAATTGGAGACCCCTGAACGTGCTCCAGTTTGATGATGCACTCTACCAAGGGCCCACATCATTAGAAAATGCTTCTCCTGCAGTGCTATCACAGATCCTCCACAAAGAATCAAATCTGCTAAATCCAGTCATATTTAGCATAGTTGCACTTCAAATCCTGCAGAACTTTAAAGGAGCCGCTGGTGCAGACAGCACCAAATCAGTCCACGTTTCACTGATGGACAGCAGTAGCACAAAGAATAGATTAGATGTCAATAGATTCACTCTGTAGGGTAGCTGGGGTCCCTTTGCTTCCTTATGATGTGGTGGAAAGTACTAACAAAATAAACCTTCTTCCTATACTCCCCTTAGTGGGAGTAAAAATCCATTTGAGACTGAAAGAAAGACAGTGCTGAAAGTCAGAAGATCTGGACTAAGCCATGATCCTTCTACAGATCTATCTCAAATTCTGTCCACACCTGTTTCCCCAGGTGTAAGATACAATGAACAATATTTCCCATAATAGTGCTGTGAGCTGTAATTCATTAACTTCAATAATGAACTCTGAGCTCTTGGAAAGAAGGAAAGTAATGAAAAGGATTATAGGGTGTTGGGGTTTTTAAAATATTACAATTGCCCTATATAAATCAGATCTCAAATTAAAAGTTTGATAGTCAGGAAGTTCATTAGTGGTAATAATAAAATTATGTCTCTCAAGTGTTACAAGTTCATCTGAACAGGTCCAGTGTGACAAAGCTGTGAACAACTGCCACATAAAATGTCACTGAGATGTCCATCAGAAATGAGGAAAAGCAGAACTCTTCATTCAAATATGTTTTCAGGGTAAGACCAGATATCTTTATTTAAGAGAGACCTGATGATACTTAAAGATGAATAATTGATTTACCAGAGGAACAAATAAAAATGTAACTCGTACTGGTGTTGATCATATACATACTCTGCGAATTTCATAATGAATACCCTAAGAATATAAATATGAACATTTTTGAAATCTGTATGGACATATATTCTAATTTAATAGAATTTTAAATCCTTTCTGTGCAGTGTCAGACACAAGCTAGTGCAAGACCAGATTTATAGATATACTAATGAAACTTTTTCAAATTTTCAAATTTCTTGTCGTTTTTTCCAGTTTCATCACTGATTGACTGTTGTTAGTGGAATGCAGTAGCTGACGTGCATCCAGTAGAAGCTGGCAGTGTTTTGGTTTCGGCAGTAGAGATAACTTTTAGAATTTTTTTGAAGTTTCAAGTTTTATAAAGCCAGCAAAAGTTGTAGAATTGAAATTTCTCTTCACCAAAGGTCAAGAAACAGGCTAGATTTTACCCTACAGTGGCAAAGCAAATTTCCTTAGTCTTCCTACAGACATGTCAACTTCAGTGATGGGGGGAAAACTCAAATTCCACATTCACAAACATGTTAACCTTTGGCCCGATATAGTGATGTAGATACCTACCTTTTCCTAGATAGGTTGAGAGAGAATAGGCCAAAATGATGAGGAGAGGCATTTAGAAATTATTTTTATTAGAAATGAATCAAACAAAGTTTAAAACTTACAGGTTTAGGGTCAGGACTAAATTTCACCATTTCTGCAGTCTTGCCACATGTTTGTTGAAGGCTCATATCTTTTTAAGAAATCTACCTCATTTTTGGCAAACATTCATTGGATGACGGTTCCACAACATGCAATCCAAACATTTAAAAATCCCTAAAAATAAATAAGACACTTTATGTATTTAGCTGCCTTTAGAAATAAACCAGCTGTATGTGTGAACCCAAGGAGCCTGGACCACTCCACCTAACACGGTTTACCAAATTTAAATCTTGGATGTGAGGGCTGTTGACCCCTTTGTAATTTATTGCCTTCTCTTGCTGAAGTATCTCACAGGTGATAGATTGTTTCCACTGGATTTACTTGGGGACTCACCCCAGTCCTCAATCCCCACCACTCTTTAGGCCTATTGCTACTTTTCTCTTCTCCCTCCCTTCCTTCAGCCACTTTAGCAATTGCTCTCAATTTTCTGCAGGGCTGAACCTGAAGATTCCGCAGTAAGCCGTTCCCAGGAGCATGTCTAACTTGCACTGCATCCCTCCTCAATGGAGACAAGCCAATTTCAAACCAGGACCCAGATACGTGATTCACTAAATCTGACTTTGTAGTAACTCAGTGCAGGATCTCCAGGGCTGGGGTTAGTTATAACCAGCTCTGATTGCTGTCATGACTGTGAGAACATACAGCCCAGGCCATGGACACTCATGTTTGTAGCTCTCACTGCACATGTCCCCTTCCCCGACCAATGGACAGTAAATTTTACATACTGTCTCATGAGATCCACACCAGCTTGTCTGGCTGCATAAAATATCCCAGAAATAGGTGGGTAGCTTCACTGCAAGAGCAACCAAGTTATAGGTTGCCTCTACAGCACTGTCAGGCAATGTCCATATTAATGAACAAACAAACCATAAATCATAGAATCATAGAATGGTTTGGGTTGGAAGGGACTTCAGAGATTGTCTAGCTCCCATGCCCCCTGCTATGGCAGGGACACTTCCCACTAGGTCAAGTTGCTCAAGGCTCCATCCAACCTGACTCGGAACACTTCCAGGGGTGGAGCATCCACAACCTCCTTGGGCAGCCTGTTCCAGTGCCTCACCACCCTCACAGTAAAAAACTTCTTCCTTATATTTAATCTAAACTTCCCCTCCCGCAGCTTCCACCCTTTACCCCTCATGCTATCATTACAGTCATTTGTAAAAAGTCCCTCCCCAGCCTTCTTGTAGGCGCCCTTCAGGTACTGGAAGGCCACTATGAGCTCTCCCCAGAGCCTTCTCTTTTGCAGGCTGAACAAGGCCAAGTCTCTCAGCCTGTCCTCACAGGAGAGGTGCTCATGCCCTCTGATCATCTTGGTAGTCCTCCTCTGGTCTCGTTCTAACAGTTCTATATCCTTCTTGTGCTGGGGGCTCTAGAGCTGGACACAGTATTCCAGGTGGGGTCTCACAAGGACAGAGTGGAGGGGCAGGATGAACTCCCTCGACCTACTGGCCACACTTCCTTTGATACAGCCCAGAATCTGGTTGGCTTTTGGGGCTGCAAGTGCACACTGTTGGCTCATGTTGATCTTATCATCCACCAACACACCCAAGTCCTTCTCCCCAGGACTGTTCTCAATCCACTCATTCCCCAGCCTGTATCTGTGCTTGGAATTGCCCCAGCCCAGGTGCAGGACTGTACACTTGGCCTTGTTAAACTTCATGAGGTTGGCCTGGGCCCACCTCTCCAGACTGTCCAGGTCCCTTTGGATGACACTTCCTTCCAGTGTGTCTACCACACCACACAGCTTGGTGTCATCAGCAAACTTGCTGAGGGTGCCCTCCATCCCACTATCCATGGAGGTTTCTATTCTTTTTCAAATATCTTTCATATACTACCTCATGCATTCCTATACTTTTCTCTCTTTCTGTCTTCAGTAACAAAGCTGGGGGGAAAAAATCAGGTCCTCAAAACATAAGAACCAAACAGGTGTCAAACAAATCATATGTGTACTATCAGCATACATACCAGTTCATAAGCAAGAGGTCACATCTTTATTAAACCATCTAGTTTGAGATACACTAAGTACAAAGTAGATATTATGTGTTTTGTCCCATACTGTTATCCTAATTATTATCAGTGTACCTTCATAGGACAGTACTTTAAAATATTCCAGCATATTAAACCAGTTGTCAATAGTAGCGGTAGAAGCTTGTCACAGCTGGGTGTCTTAGAGGAACTCGAGAACTGTGCTGGATAACTTTTGTATTTATCTTTTTTACTGTTCTCTAAGTTGCTGCTATATTTAGAAAAGTCCCATGTCTATCTCCATTAGGCTTTTTATGAAATCACATTATAAACTCAAGGTCAGCAACCACCGAGTTGAGTAATTTATCAAGTCATTACCCAGATGCAGTGCCTAACATTAGCTGTCTTATGATGCAACTTGCAGTAGAAAAAAAGAGTGTACTCCCTCCATGAGGAACAAGGTGTGTTTAACACACAGAGTATTAATTTATCCAATAATACCTTTTCAATCATGATCATGTTAGATTAGAAGAAAAGGAAGAGCAGCTACAATTTTTAAAATATCCCTTTGTTTCAGAGAAAAAACATATATTTTAACTGTGCTTTTCTATTCTGCCTTAACTGCTTCGGGGGCTTTTTCCTATCCATTTTTTTGCAACACTCTGTTATGATTGCTGGAAAACATTATTTTTCTCCCTATCAATTTTGTTCCTTTCTATAGGGCAACCACTGATTTATTTTTTTTCTTTGTGTTTTCTTCAAAGCTAAAATTAACATGGGTGTTTCCATTTAACAATGTCAGTTTATACAGCACATTGTCAGAGCAAAATTATTTTATTTGTTCAGTGCTGTGCAACCATAGTACCAATGTAACTCCACAGGACAGGACCAGTGCATGTACAATATGTCCTTTTTATTACAAATTATTACAGGACAATTTCTCAGCAGACACATAATTAATTGATAGGCAAAGTTGAGGACTGATCTCCACTGTGAAACTCCTCTTGGCCTTAAGAGGAAAGAAGCATTTCAAAATCTCCTAGGCTTAGTGCTAATGGTCAATACTGCACCTTGCAAATAAACTCTCTGGTTTCATAAGGTCTCTTTCACAGCATAATTCACTGTGGTCAGTGGTTGAAATTCCTCAGTAACTGAATTCAGCAGATCAGAGTGAACTCCATTTCTCAGAGGTGCTGCTCAGGAGAGATCAGGTTCTGTATAAAAGGGGCCATCAGCACTTATGTGTGTCTCAAAGGCTTTTGGAGATCGGAGAAGCCCATCAGCACAATCTCTGTTCTATTAAAAGATGTCAATGCAAATGCAGTGTAAGGAAAGAAACAGCTCCCAAGCCTCATCCCAGAAACAATGTGCTCCAGAAAAAAAGACACTGGGAATTTCAAGACAGTATGTCATCTGTAAGGCATCCTCAGATCCTTTATGATGAAAATCTCTTTGGATACTATTACTGAACACCACATGAATAAGAATTTTAGAAACTACTTTTCCTCACCCACTTTTACCTCATCTGTCCAGCTTAGCTATTTCTAGATCACCTAATGTAATACCCAGGTGTTTCCTCGTGTCAGTATGGTAGCTGGAATATGCTGAGATATTTCTATTACTGACTCACTGACATTAATTCATGGGATAGGAAATCACAGAGGTCGTATATAACAACCTTATCTTTGAACATTTTTCTGCTGAGACCTCACAAGGTCCTTATCGGTCCAGCTCTGGGCTGCAGAATGAGATTTCCTAAATATGACTTTCCCAATTGTACATTTCTTACTGTGTGTATTCAGTTTGTTGACAGGTGAAGAAGATAGGAACCAGGCCACCTGTTATGTTTTTGGCCTCATATTAAATTTCATTATCTAAATAATACCCAGATACCGTGGTGGATAGCAAGACTGTAATAAGCAGTCAGCATGGAAACTGGAAAAAGAAGCAATCTAGTCATCTACAACAGGGGTTATCAACCTTTCCTTCACCATGGACCCCTTTCTTTAAATACCTTTCGTGGCCACGGACCACCAAGGCTTAGTTCAAGATTTAAAGCACTAGACAGCATCAAATATTTATTTCAATTTTCTCATGAAGGGTCTTCAGATTTGGAGATAATGGGAAATAAGTTAATCTGTTATTGCATACACTCCTATTATAATATCTTTATTTCAATGGCTCCATATGAATTTAAAGTAATAGCATCAACACTTCTTGGTCAAATGGCCCATTTTGTGGTATTTTAACATGCTAATTCTGAATTTGATGTCAATTTTTACATTAAAATTTGATGAAAAGTTTTTACAATTCTTCTCAGCTCCCCCCTTGTTTGTCTGTGTCCAGTCACCATATATTTTGTTTACAGGTCCAGGGTCACCACTTGGAGCAACAGACTTCAGCCCCATTGTGGCCCTAAAGACAGCCATTGGGTTAAGATAATATATTTAAGAGAAAACCCACCTAGTTAAAGTGGGTCCCACCAACCATACCAGCACTGAGTATACTAGTGTGTCCGGGCAGGCATGGAGGGGCAGTGAGGGGCTGAAGTATGAGAGGAGCATTGAGGGGAGGGGGCTGTGGGAAAAGGAGGCTCAGTGCTTGCTGCAGGCCAGACCAAATGTTTCTGGGATGGACATTCCCCACCCTTGCTTTAAGGCTTTGTGGACCCTTGTGACGACATCACCCCCCACCAGGGGTCCACAGACCACAGGTTGATAGCCACTGATCTAGAATGTTATCACATACTGGAATCCATCTAAAAGGGTAAAAGAAGCATCTAATATGTCCTCATTAAATGTCCAGAGAAGAGCATAGTCTTTAAGTGGTGAACCATGGATTCTCCTAGACAAATGCTAAACTTAAAAAAAGATAAGATGTATATCCAAAATCTGCAGCCTGCAATATACTACACAGACAGACGAGGAACTAGTGGGCAGCCTGTCTCTGACCCATATGAGCTGATCTCCTGAGCACATGATTCACCTTACAAACCATGCACCCGAAAAGGTACGCGTAAGCACAGATGGAGATGTTGAGTTTGTGCCACTCAGATGTTTCGGACCCAGTATAAGCACAAATTTCAGGATGTTGAGCTATTTTATGACTTAGGTTAGAGTCTCAGCTGAGTGGAAATTTACAAGCTCAAAGAAAGTCTGATTTTATTTTGGGGCCCGGTGGAGCTCTGTAGTAATAAGCATTTGCTTACTAGCATGATTGCTGTTACAGGAGACAAAAACTGATAGATGATTCGATTAGATTGCAACAAAGACCTGTACCATATTCTCCATGTTGAGTGATATGTAAACTGTAAAGTCAGTTAGCATTTTTTTCTATCACTCTGATACAAATACACAGGTATCCATCTTCTCATACATGCGTCATTTGCAAAAGCATACTACCATTGTAATTTCAAACTTAAAAAATGAATGTCTGAATAAAAATCTAAATATTAATATTTAAAGTAAAAAGCAAACATTCAAGCAGGTTGACTGCTTTGCATAATTTTGCTAATTTAAACCTTCAGCTAAATATCAGAGATTGAAGACTAATTCTGCTTCAAATTTCTCTAATACTGATTTTAAGAATTATTGCATTTGTAATCAAATAAGCACACTAGAACATTATTACAGTAATAAAATACTGTTAACTTACAAATTATAAGCATCACTGCCATTTATTTCATGCTCCTACATAATATTTTGATGCATTAAGCAAAAATTTAAATTCTGGAAACTGTTTCCTGCAACTTACTGTACTAAAAGCTGCTTAGATACAGACTTGCAGACTTATAAATATTTTTAGTGTGGGTAATTTTAAAGGATATCGCTGTTTTAGAGCCTAATTTAAATCTAAAAAAAGACATCTGATTCTGGCATTGTGTAAACCTGTGGGGAATCTCTGGAGAATGGAGCAATGCCCTGAGTAACACATGTGGACTTACAGAGTTCATAAAGCAGCCATAATTTTTCTACGAAATCATGCCCTAGTGGATTGCAGGATACTATGGTCAAAATTATAGCATGAAACTTATACTTGAGTAATGTGTATCTGCATTTAATAAACATTTCCTTTAGACAAATGGAGTTGTGTAACAGTAAAAGCAGCATTATCAATGGAGAGACAATGCTTGCAATTCTGTTAGAGATTTTTTAAAAGAAGAAAGCTTTCTCTAGAAAGACAGCTAGCCTAAAAAAAAAAAAAAAGAAGGAAAAATAAAAAGAAACCCTTCTATGAGTTGAAAAGGACAAGTGACTATAAAAATGTAAGCAGTCAACCCCCAACTGAGAAATAAAAATAGAAGAAGGGCCATTAGGCCCAGAGATGTCATCTGTGTCCCTCTCTATATGTCTGTGCAGGGGATGCGAGGCGAGGGAGAGATTCATTGAACTGGCTCGCCTCCTCACACAAAAATATATTATGATATTATACCATCTGTTTTTCAGTCAATAGTGAGGCTTCTTACTCCTCAATGCCTTCTGACACTGGTTTGTAAAATGGACATTGGGTCAGTATTTTAGTTCAATTTTCATGACTAAAAGAGCAGAAAATAAAAGACTACTTTACTAGTAAAAGAACAATAACAGTCAAGGGTAATTGATAAATTTGGTAGCTGAACTTCAGGTCTTAGCATAATCCTCTTCTTGAAGTTTCCAGTAACCAACCTAGGTCCCAGTGCTGCAAACAGGAGCCCATCAGGCTCTAAGCACACTACTGGAGCAGAGGTTGGTAGGTTTGTGTGCACACAATAGTGGTCTTGGGTTTCTTTTGTACTTTTGCCGACCAGGGCAGCTGTGACATGTAGGCAGGAATCGAGCTGGTTAGAAAAAAAGAGGAGGAGGGCATCAGGGAGAGAAACGGGAGACCCCAAACAGGCGGGGAGCCCCCTGCTCTCCAGCAGCAGCTTTTCAGAGTGTTCCTCCACGAACACACATTCATTCATTTCTGTCTGCTAAGTCTAACCACATTCCCTTCACTGTTTGTAACAGTTTTTTTCCCCTTGTAAATCTTTTCAGGATGTGTAAATGTAATGTTTAATATCATGCCTTGTAAAAGCTATGCTCTGAAAATGGACAGATGTTTCCAAGTAGGTAATGAGTAACATCTTTCTCCAGCTTTCCTGGCAGACGCAGCGGAAAACAAATACATATGCACACATAGGTTACACTCTTCTCAGAGAAATAATGTTACTGGCAGTTTCCTCTCAGTGGCCAAGCTGGTCAAAAAAAATTATTTTCTCACAACATTCAATAATCTAAGTTTCTCCTTTAATTGGATGAAACACCATAACAATCCCCCAAAAAGCAGTTCAAGCCACTGCCAGCTTAATCCAATAGCCATTTCTGTCTGAAGAACAGGAAAAATAGATAGATACTGTTTTCACACTGTATGTTCTGTGATACAAATTCAATTGGTCATAGGAAGTCATTCTGGCCATAAAAATGAACAAGTATCCATAAAAAAAAAAAAAAAAAAAAAAAAAAAAAAAAAAGAAACCTGAAGACTCTTTATTTTTAAATACAGAAAAAGAAGCGTCAATACACTTTGTAAAATAATACTCTGTCTCACACAAAAATCTAACAGGTGGTCATTAAAAAAACTAGGACAAGAATTTCTTGTGTTAAATACAACAAGAACATTTACAAAAACAATTTGCAAGACACTTGTAGCTTTAGCTATTCAGATCTTATCAAAGGGGCTACTTTTACTAAATCAAAAGTAATTAAAGGCAGTTATCCACATGCATTTTTGTATCATTTAATAAAAACAAAACAGTGAAATCAACATTAGAGAGATTTAAGAACTGTGGTGAATTAAGAATCTTGTTTCCTTCTTCCTTTTAATTAACATGACACTAAGATTAAGCAAACAAGGTGATTCCTTGTCCATTGAAACAGTGCTGTGAAAACTCCAAACAGGAGCAAAGTAATTTAAAAAATCCGCAAAGAAAAGGCACTATGAGAGTCACCATAACCATAACCATCAGCCCAGCTCCACAGTATTGCCCTTGGCAGGGACCTGAAGCAACAGCAGCTCTTTTGGTCTGCTTGAAGGTCTTGCAAAGAGGACTTTGCTCTGATTTCACAGTGTGTTTCTTCTCAGCTTTTATGTGGCTGCTTGCTCTCAAGCACTTGGATTGCAGAAGGGGAGCAGTGATTGCATGGTATGACCTTTGCTGGGGAAAGGGAGAAGGTGATCAGTGTATGTTCTGTGCATTTCATGAGAATAAGCAGCATTTAAGGTGGATGAAACATGGAATATTGCAAATCTGGCACATCCAAAATCACTTTGAAAATCCTGACATACATAGTTAGTGCTATCTAATGTCCCTAAATTCTAGATGATAACTTCCCTGATCTTTGTTTGGAATTGAGAGATACACATGGGAGTCAAGGGTGGTACATGATGCCCACCAGCTCCACCAAGAATTCTTCAGCACGCATTTTATTAACAAGGAATTTTTTCCTGTTTTCCCAATATATTGGACATATTTAGCTCATCCAATTCCACCGCAACTTCTTTTGAATGAAAACTTAGAGCTATGAACATCAAATAACTTCTCCAGTGTCTTTCTTCTGCTCAAGAAATTCCAGGACAGGTTTGAAATTTGTAGGATTATTATTCAGAATTGTCCATCGAGCTAAGCACACTTTGTGCAAAGAGTTCAGCCCCTGAGCTATTCCCTTTGGCTATCTGGCTGCTTCCTGATAGGTGAGGAGTATGACTGCTCATGTCAGATCATAAGGCATTTCCAGATGTCCAGTAAGCCTTTAAAAATTGAAACCTAGGTGATGTTGAGATAGCCATGAAGGCATGCCCAGCACAAGCCTTCACACAAACAAAGATCAGTGTATTTAGATCTGACACACTGAAAGCTAAAAAGGCAAAAAAAAAATACCACTATGAGCCTCCCTAGAAAACCATCAATACAGGTTTGAATTGTTTCAGCAGAATAACTATTTATAAATACATCTTGAGGAATTCACACAGGCCAACAGACAGCATTGCTGTCTTTACAAAAGACAAGCTAGGGTTTAATAGGAATAAACTTACTTCTGCAAATCTTCTGCCTCATCCATCCTGTGGCATTTAGCAGAGAATTATTTTTCTTTAATGGATGGCTTAAAAAGCTCCATATAATTGATTCATTCCTTCTATTTTTCTATGGCATTTTGGAGTTATTTCTATAGACTATTCTTGGTTTCCCTCCTACCAGCTTTGCCTGACACTTGCCTAGGGGCTTCTGCATTTGAAATCGACAATTACAAAAATCCCTTTAAACTTTAGTTCTCTATCTTTATTTTTACTCTTCTTTTACATGGCCATAACAGCAGTCTGCATTTTGCTTTAAGAAACCCACTGGGCATGATTTATTTCATTTCCCAAAGTAGGAAAAAGTTTGAGCTTTCAGGAAACAGTTCTGAATTTTCAAGCAATGCCCAAGTAACACATGACCTTACTCACCTGCCAGGGCCCTTAAAAGCCCAGCAGAACCCACATTGCTTAGCAAGACCTGGGGCAGGTTTATTAAATACACCCGAGAGGCAGCTGCTCTGTGCCCACACACTGGAGGGGACAGGGCTGAGCATCCCCAGTCAGCTGGGCAGGAAGCTCCTCTCCCTTTCTTGCTCCAGATCCCACAGCAGCCCAGCCTTTCTGCACCAGTACACGATGGGATTTTGTGTGTGTGTGTGTGTGTGTGTGTGTGTGTGTGTGTGTGTGTGTGTGTGTGTGTGTATTTGTGGACCTCAGTAATACTACTGCTTGGATATATAAAAATCAAAGTTGCCTCTGGCCATGTACAGTTTTGTGCTCATACTGCACATATGATGATACAAATAGCATCATTCCAACCTTTGTGTGATTCACGACAGCAAAATATGTAAAACTTAAGATTTATCTTTTTTGATCATCTCTTTAGATCGCTATTTCAAGAATGTTTAAATATGAGGCAAGAAAGCTCACCAATCCCTTAACAAACAAACTTTAAAAATAAATAAAAAATAAAAACACTACTCCAATACACACATTGCTCTAATCATGACTTGTTTGATTCCATTTCATCATGGAAAGAGAAATAAGGGAAATAATTTTGTCTACAAATAGGCTTTTAAGGAAAGAAAATAATCAAGAACATATAAGGAATACAGTCCAGAGGAAGCCTTAAGAGATGTGCAGACTTGACTCCTAGAAGGGAGGGAAGATTTACTTTGTAGCTAAGGTACAGACCAAGACATCTGACTACATCCCCAGCTGGATCACTGAGACACTGCGAAGTTAAACATCTCCAGTATAACCTTGGCCCTATTAAAATCAACAGCAGAGTTCCTATTCATTCAGCATTACTGGGACCTTACCTTCTGTGCTTCATCTGTCCTGCAGTTTAACAGCATCTGTCACCGGGCACTGCAGACCCTCCCCAGCACACACAAACAACATACAGATAAATCTGGCAGGAGTGACATGATACCAAATACCAGAAAGCACATAGCTGACATGCTCGTCTCCATAGAAATGACAGGTGCCTCTGAAGCAACCTAGAGCATTAATTATTATTGTCCTGTTAAAGTGCCCAGTCTCTGTTTCTGTGGACAAGGACCAAGATGAGCTCATCATGGTGCAGCTGGAGACCTTGCACTCCAAGCGTAAGGCAGGAGAAAACCACCAACCATACAGAGGAGTAATGGCAAAGAGATAAACCTGGACAATGTGCTAAGCAGTCTTTTAGGCTAACTGCTATGAAATTTTTTTAGGCATTATGGCACACACTAATTTTAGGGAAGGGTTTGGAGCTGCTTGAGCAGAGGAGACAGGAGAAGGATGCACACACACCATTTCTTTGTAAAGACGTAGGTTGGAGCTACCGACAATCTGCCAAAGCCCAAAGCTCCTCCAGAAATAATGAAATAGCAGTGAACACCAGCAAATAAAACTCTGCAACATTTATTTACCTCTGATGCAATGACAGATATAGACAGAACATGGTAAAGTCATCAGTGTGCTTGAGCACATGATGTTAGTTTGTATTCTGTTTATACAGAGTCTCTAAGAGAAACTCATGAGCTTCTAGAAAGGGTTTGAATGCTTTGGGGGTGACTGTGATTTAAAAGTGGCAGTAAAAGAAAAAGGAAGACAAGGAAGGTAGTGGTTAATTGACCTTTATTGTGCCTTCTGGTTCATTTAGAAATGGAAATTAAATTAACATGATAATTCAGTCCTACTGTGTTAAGACTGCTATAAACCCATTAAATTTTATGGCCATTGATTTAACATTTTTTTCTATTAACTGGGTTTAATTTTCAATATTGTCATGCAGGTTCTGAAAAGTGGTAGCTTGGAAGAACCCGGGTGGATGAACCACTGTGTAGATGTTTTATGCCAGTAGCTCAGTTACTGGAAAGCATAAACCCAAGCTCTCACAGGCGTACGCTGATTCTGGCACCCACCCTACGCAAAGCTCAGGAAACTACCCAGAAATACCTGAGCTTCTATCACTTTGAGAGTTAAACTAAGCCTGCCTGGCATCCAACACCCTGAATTTAGCATCAAGGAAAGAAGTTCATTCTTTTGAAATGATTTCTGTGCCAGTTCAGTGCACTTCTTCCCAAAAAATTTAAACAGGCTGTTTGGTGTGTCAGCTTGCTCATCCCTTCCATCTTCTGGAGAGGAAAATAAAGTCCACTACATCTTCAGAAAGAAAAAGTGATGATCATTTCACAAGCCCTAATCTTGCTGCTAACTCAATATAGATATATACCAGTTGCTGCACAAAGCCTGAATTTTCTTTCTTTCTATTTGATTACTGCATTTAAATTATTCTTACATATTTACAATAATTAAGTAATCAAGTTTAAAGTAGAGCTGGTTGGAAGTCTTTTACAAATTTCCATTCTACAAACTTGGAATTGTTTATTAAAAAACCACACACAAGAAGTTTAGGGAAAGGTTTCTTGGGTCCACTGAATGTCAGTGACAAACCTGGAAATGTAAGGGTAGTCTCCCAAAAATGTAGTTCAGAAAAAGGTGATAAATGGTACTCTGTGCATATTTATATGGGTATTTTTTCACATCTCAAAAAGACACTGTGCAGTGTTGCCACATTTTTGCATAATAATCTTTTCTGGAGTCTGATAGTATTCTTAAAATAATATTTTTCTTCCTGTGAAGTAAGATTTAAGTGGAAGGAGGATGTCATTTCTATAATACTTTTCTTCCTGACTTACTATTTATTTTTATATACATATTCTTCCTTGAACAAATGAAGCCAAATTAATAATATGAGCATTCTGTTTACGGTACATTTTCCCATGGTGCGATGGTTACCCCTCACTAATTTCTCATAATAAAATGCTCACTTGCACACAAAAGGAACTTTAGTAATGTAAAAGCGTATGGAAAACAGCCTGTAACAATTCATAGGAATATATTACTGACAAAATTCCACACCAGCAAAAGTGACACCAATCTATCCTTCCTTTTTGCTTGCTTTTTTTAAAAAAAAAAAACCTGAATCTATAAGCATGCACCAAACTCCCCGTCTACCAACAATGTTCTGATATGACACTTGGCTCTTTAACCTGCCAGAGCTGGCAGCAAATAAGGGAATAAAACTGTTTCCTACTATTGTTGGCAAAAAATGCCTGTCTGTGTTAATTACACTTTACGTTGGTATTCATCAGTTCAGTCAACACTGCCTGCTTTGCAGCTTCTCCACAAGTGACTAAACCCCAACAGCATCTCTGCCGATACCAAGCCGTGGCGAGGCAGAAGTGAGCAGGAGCAGGAGCACTTGGGGACCAGCCATGGCCGGCCACAGTGCAGAGGGCTGTGTGTAGCCGCACACACTTCAGGGTTGCTACCAGGTTGGAATTCAGCCCAGAGAGGCATATTTAATGTATTTTATTTTGCCTTGCATCCAAAGCTTTGGGACAGAAATGCTGTAAAGAATGCAGTCATCAAATTAAATGACAAATAACAATGACAATGGAAAAATCAACCAAGGGGGAAAATACTTTCAACTAATGCTAGAAGCACGGTCTAGAGAAGCAGACAGGAAGTTTTTCCAGGAAGGTGAACTACCAGAATATGATTTTGGGGAGGAATAGAGGAGGTGATAAATGAAAATGGACAAGCTTGGAAACAAAGGACTGAATGGCTAACAGGGGCCTGAGCAGAGTATGAATGGCTAAAACCTACATAAGAAAAGGTGTATTATTTATTCACTGTTAACCTGAAAACACAGAGATGTAAAAGGTTTATTTAGCTTCACCAGACCTGATTTCAACAAGTTTTCAGCATGGTAGTTTCTAATTTGGTTTTCAGATGCTTTAGAGTTGCTTTGACCCAATTTTTCCACTTTGCTGGTTTGGAATGTAAATATTTATTCACATAATCAAATTCTATACCTTCTATCACATGCTATTCTGTATATATGTGTGTGTACCATATACTCTCCAGAAAAAATTTCAGACAAGGGTTGGGCCAATTCATGTAGTTTTGTCCTTATTGTAGCAGACTCATCAATCCTAGTCAAGGCTGTTTCAGACTTGAGACAAATTTTACTCCTATTTGTGCAGAACAGTGAAAATTCATCTCCTTTCTCTGACCCACAACTGACAGAAAGTCTGTCTCAGTGCAAAGCAGCTGATCATACCAGTTCCTGTAATGCTTCTTTATTCCTGTCTGGGAGCAGCACCTTTTGCTTTACTGTTATAGCCAGAATAGGGAAAACAGGACCACATCCAGGTACCTTTAGGCTATGCTGAACAAAAGGTGAATCATCTGTTTTCTTCTAAAAAAAAAAAAAAAAAAAAAAAATTACTTTTTTTTTCCTATGAAAAGGTGTCATTTTTTATTTGAATACATAGTCACAGGGAACATTTGTTTGTGATTGAAATTTGGAAAGTTTTACTGAAAAACTCCAAATCCTGTAAACTAAAAGGTTTTGAAGGTTTGGGATTTGGGGAAGGATCTGTACAAAACTTTTTTTTGGTAATGAATATAATAACTTTCCTACTAGACCTGCATTTCCACTGAGGTCTAAGGTGGCTACAACAAAGTGGCATGGCAAGCTGTAAACCTTGGTAATGCTGCTTCCTTGGGACAACACAGTGGAAAGGAAAAGCCTGGGTGAATCAAAACAAGATCTACAATGGCAGGTGCCTAAAGGGAGAAGAGGCATAAAAGAGTATGGAGGGGGAAAGAAACAGGAGATGGTAGGAAGTGCCTGTATTCCTGAAGCATTCAGGTCATCCCAGTTTCCCTCCACCGTGCTGCTTGTAGGAGACTGGAAAGAAAGACTTTACATATCCTAACCTGCTTCACAAGACCTGTGTGTGAGTTGATGTTAATCTGGGGACAAGAATTTGGTTCCAAAACTTGCATGCCTTTTATCAGCACCATGTGATTTTTACTGGGTTTAAATCAAACAATTAACAGAATGTGGTTTCTATTTGTGGTTTCATTCCAACATCTATTGAGAAATGTTATAGTGACACCATTCCCTGTGTATCCCAATTATTGCTGCAGATGTACATCCGAACACAATCAGCTTATAAAGCCATGCTGTTCATCTGTCTAAATCCAAAGACCAGAAAACAGGCTCTAAAGTGTTGAAGATTTAAGCAAAACTACAACAACAAAAAATAGTGTAAAGGGAGAGAGGAAAACCATTGAGACAGATTTATTTTTAAATTCAGTCCAGATTGATGTTGCTCAAAAGCTGTTCCAAACAGCTCATAGCTCTACTTGTAGCCTTCGTGATAACAGTTGGTGGCCTCAGTCACATCTCCAGCATGTTGTTTTCCACAGTACGCCTCCCTTCGTCCCACAGGAAGGTGATGGGGAGCTTCAGCAGGGGGGCAGAGGGCCCTGGGCCGCACAGCAACACCCCCAGGCTCTGCCACCCCCAGAGGTGCCCAAGAGAGGAGCCAGAGCTGCCCTCTGGTGACAGATAGGCACCCTTGGGCTACAGGGATGGCGGATGGGTGGAGGATGCAGATTTGCACCCCACTCCCCATCACCTCATTCAGAGTCCAAGTCCCATGGACTTCAGCCACACAGGCACAGGTGGAGGCTCAGCTGGTGTTAACCTGCCCCTCCCCTGGGCACTCAGGCACTGCGCTCAGCAACACAGTGCTTCCAGTCTGTCCCACTGCCTCAAGCTGTGGGCCCACGGTCATCACAGGAAGACATGCAGTGATACAAATGACTGAAAAGTGAACTAATATTAAAATAGCAAGCAATTCTTTTAATTAGCTCTTCTTGTGACTGAATTTTCATTACAAGCTTGCACAACTAAATTATTTGAGCGGGAATGCTACTGCTTTGTTCTGTAAGGGAGCTCTCAGGCAAAAATGTGGCAGTGTACATCTAACAAATATCACAGATCAATAATCATCTTTTTCCAGCCTCGGATTGATTAATATCCATGACATACTAACTGTAAAATGAGCACGGTACAATTAATCCTCCCTGTACAACAGAAATAACCCATTAACTGAAGCAAAAATACACAGTGTGTCAACACTGACCAAAAGCTTAGCAAGATGAAAACTGCTGAGCTTGGGTTTGAATTCAACTTTTAAACTCAAATTTAGCAAGACAGTAAACAACCCGGAGGATCCATTTGTGTTCTGTAACCTCACTGAGCACAGCACAATCCTCTGGCTGATTTCGGGGCTGCACCAGCAGCATTTCATCCTCACCACACCGAGGTCACCTTGTCTGGTCCTACACTGGGGAGAAAGGAATTGCTCTGGGGGATCTTTCTGATTCTCAGTGCAGGAGATGTGTGAGAAATTCACCTTTCCAGTTGCTAGATTATTCAGTATTTGATATGGGTCAAAATATCTTGCAAGTAAAATATTGTCTGTTAAATTAGTTGGGTTTGGGCTATATTCCTATTTTACTGAAGCAATGAATGCTGTTGTTCAAACCAAGAGAATATAGTAACTGTTTCATCTCTACTGTCCCAATGCCATAGCCTGGGAATGAAGACTGAAAGAATATTGAAAACCATAGAATTGTAGAACAACATATGTTGTAGGAGATCCTTAAAGGTTGTCTAGTCCAACACCCCTGCAATGAGCAGGGACATCTTCAACTAGATCAGGTTGCTCAGAGCCCTGTTCAACCTAACCTTGAATGTTTCCCAGGGACGGGGCATCTACCACCTCTCTGGGCAACATGTTCCAGTATTTCACCACCCTCATCACAGAAAATATCTTCCTTATGCCTACTCTGAATCTACTCTTTTAGTTTAAAACCATTACCCCTTGTCCCATCAAAATCATATCCAGCAGGACAAAGACACAGAAGAGAAAGATCTTCACATTTTGCCTTCCACAGCCAGAGACAATCACAGGAAAATGTGCATAAAAGTGCAGTCTGGTGAGGGGTAGTCTTTCAGAGAACAAAATCCCCCCAGCACCCAGGCACACTGCCCAGGTCTGACACAGTGGTGCAGCATGGTGAGGGACAGCTGCTGATGCAGGCAGGTCCTGTTTGCTTCAAAAGTTGGATGCCCACAGCTGCCCCAGCCAAACACAGCAACATTGCCAGCTACAGACCAACAGCTGAGATTACTGGACTTATCAACTACACAGTGTTGGTAGATGATAATAATACTATTGCTGATAATGAAAATGATACTTTTACCAGTAAAGAGAAGGTCTAAAAGTAGGATATTTTCACAGGGATAGAACGGGGAACAGTTGACCACGTTTCAAGCCTGTGTCAATCAGAGTTGAAGAAGTGTTCCTTATTTTGCCTGTAACCTTTTTATGATATCCAGACTACTGGGAAAAAAAAGGTGTAACTTTTATGCTATGACTGACCATCATCATATGGACCATAAACTTGTGACAACTGTGATGTCTCTTTTTGCAGCTATGCGTTGCTCAGTGAGAAAAGACACAAATACAGAAGATTAAGGATTGAAAGCTCTGAGTTCTTGCTCTCTGGGAGCTAAATCCTACACTGAGAAAGCAAAAGAATCATGAGAATGCTCCCGAGCCTGACTTCAGAAGTGTGGTATTCAGCATCCCTCCCAACAGCTGTCTGCCAAGACTCCAGGTTTCACTCTTGATAGAGGTACCAATCAAAGGCAAAAAATAGGGAAAATGTCAAGGTGAGGGAAATATTAATATATCTAGGTACCAGAGTCCATTTTATGGCTGTTTCCTGAGCCAAACACCAACTCTACACTAGCAATGTGAGCTGAGCCACAAGCAAAGAATTATGGAAACCTGGTGCAAGTGTAACAAAAGCAGAAAAACAGCTTCCAAACCCATAGGAGTCAGAGGGGATTTCATTCACATTATATCTTTTAGAAGATAAAAAGGTATTTTGAATCATGTTTTAATATGTTTATCAAAGGAAAGATACAAATCCAACAATAACATCCCAAATTTCTCACAGATGGAAAATGGGAATCAAAGGGTTTTGCATAGAAATCTGTTGAAGTCAGGTTTTGTTTAGACAGTAATTCCTGCAAAGAATCAAACAACTTTCCCCTCCAGTTTTAACTTGGATTGAGCTCTAGACATTGGAAGCCATCTGTCCTCACAAATCCAATGCAGACAGAAAATGATCCTAACCACCTGAACCAGAAATACATGGTTATTTCAGTACCCATCGAAGAAAAAGATGTTGAGGTCAAATCATCCCAAGACTATTTCACCACGAAATGCCTACCCCCCATTTAAGAAATTTGTAAGAGTGTGGCTGAAAAAGTACATATGGACTTAAAATGTAAGGTTGAGTGAAAGTCATATTTTATATCAAAACTTATCTATTACTGATGAGTAGGGTGTGCAGAGGAGCAAGGGAGGTGAATTTTACCCTCGCTGACTCAGGGAGCAGTACTGATCAGTTAAGGAACAGGGATGATGCCCCGGCATTTCTCAGGTAGGGAAACAGCAGCTGCATTTACTAGAAGAAATGGTCTATCTGTCTGTCTTTTCAGAAAGAAAACAGTCTGGGGGAGAAGGTTAATCACCCTGACACCACTAACAGACCAAAGAGGAATGCCGTCAGGTGAGGGGATGAAGCGCTGGCCAGCAGGGCTTGCAGCAGCACCTGCATACCAAAAGGCAGACCCTCAGGAAGCCCCATGGTCCTGGCCACCACGCCATGGCTCATCTGCAGGGAGGCTCTTCCCATCTAAGCCCCACACAGGTAAGTTTATCATATATTGTTTCACATTTTTCAATTGCACACCAATGTTTTATAAACATTTGTTTGCTATCCATTTTGGGTATTGTGAATATTTTATTTGTGCTTAACTGGCTTGATTTGAGATGTTAGCGAGTTATTGAAAGCCATAAGCTCCCCAAGGCATTGCTCACAATGATACTGTTCGTAAAAATCTGTATTTTCTTCAAAGGGAAAAACAGAGTTTGACTTCTTAATTAATACTCCAAAGAACAGCATATAAGTAGGAAACAAGCAATTGGCACAAGGAACAGAAGCTGCAAGATGTGAAGAGGATTGAATGGAGAAGGACAAAATTACCCAGTCAGGGGCAAAGCCCCTGCCTACGAGAGCCTGAAGAGCCACTCTGGATGGAGGTGAACACTGCAGTCCCAACCTCTCCAAATCACTGATGGGACAGGAAGAAAATATCTTGATAAGGATATTGGAGTCTGATCCAATACAACCGAAGAAACTTCCAGTAAGCTGGTCTCAGTGCCACTGTCCTGAAAATGATCCGATGAGAACTCATGTGGTATAAAAATCGAGTAATCAAATGCTGGTACAGATCCCAGCTCCCTCCTCTTCTTCAGTGATTCAGTCTACTAATGAAAAATAAATAGAAAAAATATTCCAGAAATTATTTCATGTACAATAAGACTTTATTTTTGGCCTTAAGTTAGCTTCTTTTTTTCCTGGAGAAGCACCACAGGTACCAGGACTCAAACTAGCACACTTTTAAGATGTTTTTTTTTCACAGACCCACATTAGTACCCATCAGAATGCACTTCACTGTTCAAAGTATAAATCTCAAGATGACAAGTCATCAACATGAAGCTTTCCAGCCTATTAACATGTAGTATTTTGCCTCAGAAGAATGTACTGCAGGGGAAACAAGCAACTGGGGATTCACAAAACTAAGCACAGACTCACTTCTTACCAAAACTTCCTGTCACCTAATGCGAGAGTGAGATCTTCTCTGTGGACAGGTCTCTACCTTGTGTCACACCCGTTTCTATTTTCTACCTCCCATTGCCCAACCACTGGCCTGTGCTCCTTTTAAGTGAAAGATATCACTTTCCAATTTTTGTTTTATCCTGAATCTGGATGGGATATGTGAATATTGAACACTTTCAGAAAGCAAACAATGCCACTAAGGGAAGACTGTCCTTACTTTGTGAAAGTTCATCTGGCCAGAGTCTCGCCATGTGTGAGACACAAGGAATCGGTCTCCCTGATGGCAACTTCCCTGGCTGTCCCAGGGAGATTCAATTGAATGCTGAGCTGATTTGAGCCAGAAATAAGCTAGGATTGTTCAACAAACTCAAATAACTTAGGAATAAATAAAAAAAAAAGGCAACTTTTTTTTTATTCTATATTTATCCATTGAAAATAATTTCTGAAGAAACTTGCTGAATAAGAATACTGATTCTCTGGGATTTTGTGAGGGGAAAAATGAAGTCAAAAGGGAGAGAGAAAAGAGGCACATTGGATATGGGGCTAGAGGAGGAAGTCATGAGAGAAAAGCATTGCAGGGAGATGCCAGATTTGCTGAAACCTCTGCTGGCTTGCCAGATGAATCAGACCACAGAATACTGAATTAGGAAGATTTATGACTGGGAATTTGAGGAAGTTACCTGTGATACAAAATATGTTATGTGAATGAGATCTCTTCTGTTCTATTGACAGAAGCGTATAATGAGCCGGGAGCTGGGTCCCCTCTGCATTACCTTTCTGGAGATGCTCTGTTTGACTGACAGCTGAGCTGGAGCGAGTCAGCCACAGGGAAAACAAGGGCAGCACGCTCTCAGGAGCTACAGAGCAGTCTTATGTGTGCAACTTTCTGAAACTTAGGAAGCTGAAAAGGAAAAAAGAAAAAGTAAAGCAAATATAAACTTTCCTTCTCCCCTTCCATCATTAAACTGACATACACACGCTCACACACATGCAGAGGAGCCTTAGTCTTTCCAGCACCTGGGAGGGCTGTAGTAAAGGTCACAGAATCCACATTTATTTAACCAACATCTGGAGTAAGAAATACAAAGGCTTCATTGGCATGTGTCAGCATGAAGAACCAGCTATCAGGCTACCATTTTCAAAGAGGCTTCCAAAATACACTGGGGCACTAGATACTACACTCATATCGTACCAAGTGGGATGGTTGGTTGCTCTAAAAAGTTACCAGATATGCCTCCTATGTGGGGCAATCCACAGACAACACAAATATGTCACAGCTCCTCTACAACATCTTTTCCAAATCCCTTCCCCTCACAGGGGCATGTGCCACATCCAGAGCAGAGCATGGGGCCCCTCTGCCCCACGCCGAGTAGCCTCACAGCAGGGAAAAGCATAAGGAGCCCATGGGGCTACTGCTTTTGTGCCACAGCCTGTGCTTGGCCGATAATATACGGTGGGTTTCATCACTCAAAACAATTTACAGCAGTGTAATTATTATTTCCACCTTATACACAGGGTTTTCATCACTAGCCACAGGGATCGGACATGGACAAAAATCACCACCTTGCTTATAGCAGCACTCGTGCCATCTTTAAATTATACAGCTGCAGAGGAGTGAGTCAGCTCCCTGAATTCACACCTGCATGTGCAGGATGCTGAGGGCTACCTACCTGCTTTGCAATGCAAGGAGAAGCCAGCCCAGGTGCTTCCACAGATTTATAACGCCACAGTTACATTCGAAGGGTGCATAGGATCTGACAAGACACCAGACAGCCTGCTGATACCTTTCATCTTAACTTCAACAACCTCTCCGTACAAAACATTTATAATTATAAAACTGTTTACTCAGACACTCAAGCGTTATGGCTACCAGCTAGAAAGCACCTGAATGATTTATTTAATAACAAAATTAATCCAATTTCCTCTTGAAATTATATTTCTGTTATAGAGCCTTTGCAAAAAAATGCTTAGCAAATATCTGTGAAACTGCCTTTTATAATATGACATATATAATGACACCATGTTTCTCTTTGGGCAAATGCATGATGTTACAATGAGCAAATACTAACAATGCACAGATGTGACTGCTGCTGCGAACATCAATGCTGCGCCTTACATAAAAACCCCATGAAGTACTGTATCTTCATAAATCTTACGTGGTTTATGCATTGCTGCCATTGGGAAAACAACAACATATTGAATGGTGCATTTTGAGACAGGATGAGTTTAGTAACTACTAACTTACCTTAACTTTGCCAGTCTGGAGTCCTGTACCCATCACCTGAACGTTACGGCCTGCATTACTGCCAGTGTAACAGGGCGGGCAAAAAGGAGGGAATGTGTTTTAACTACAAAGTGAGAAATGTCTTCCTGATTTATTAATTATTATGTTGCAGCCAACATATTTTGCTACAAGAAATGTGTCACACTTCCTTTTAAAAAAAGAAATAATTTGGAGGGGGTTGTTTCTGTTGTTCCAGGAAAGTGTAAATACATTGTACCCTACTATTTTATGTTTTAAAAGGTGACCTATACTTCCCATTTCAAATGCGGTTTCTTTAATGAAAATATTGTAATGTCAGTCCATGCAAAGCAAATGCATATTAATATGCGTTTACATCTGTCTCATATTAATATTCATGCCTGAATCCACATCCCTACACAAAGCCAATTTTCTGACCATCTGTGTGATGGCTGGTGGATGCAATGAATAAATTTTATTTGTGAGGGGGGTGATAAATCATGTATCTTCAGTTTTTCACCCACAATCTCTCCTCTTAGGTGCTAAAATGTTTTCATTGTGGTTAAGAATTTTTAAGTAAGCCAAACTGATTAACCCCTTAGCAGATCATGTAGCTTTATTTGCCAGGTGAAAGTCCACAAAAACCATACAAGGTACAGCTATATGGCTGAGAAAGTGGTACTGCAATTTTAGGAGCTTTAATTATTTTCTTCTTGAATTATTCCTGTCTCAGAATCACACTCATTGTGATACTATGGGCCAAATTCCTCACACTGAGACTGAGGAGTACCTTAGCCTGCATACAGCCTGACTGCTTGCAGCAGGCTTGTCTCTGGAGTTAAATACTATTCAGAGTACGATGACTGTAACCTAAACTTCAGTAAAAACTGTTTCACGTGGCTTTACTAGTGCTAAGGCTTCCTAAGTAACTGGCTGAGTATCAGCCACAAAAAACTGATTGCTAAAGCATCAATTCTACATCAGCTTCTGATCTTCCAGAATCCAAACTCTTACTTTCTCTGCAACACAAGTCTGCTCCTAAATTCCCGAAGGATAAATTTTGATCTCAGTCACACTAGTGTCCACCTGGAGTAATTCTGCTGGTACTGAGAACAGCTTTTCATCAAAGGGTTATTCCCAGACCCTTCATAATGGAAATGTAATTCAGTCCAAAAACACAACTACACAAAGCCAAGTGCAATAACTTTCAGTTGTAGAGTGTAGATAGAAAAGATAAAATTCTCAACTAAGCTTGGGACCTAGGCAGCCATAAGCCTGGGAGGTGATTAAAAAGACTGGCTCTCCAGTGCTCTCTAGCCCTGGCCACACTTTTTAAAATATCTTTTTGAACTATACAGTTACCCATACCCCCCAAACACAAACATTTGCTCTTACTCAGAAGCACAAGGTCCTACATCCTGCCTAAGCACTGCTGTAATTCAGAGAGACAGTACAAGAGGTGCTGTGGCAAACAGACCACACATAATGCACAGCAGCAGCACCACTGGGTTCACCCCTGAATGCACCACAGCCCTGTGCACACCCACTGAAAAACATACGGGGGTAAAAAGTGCTGGCACCAGTCACCTTAGAGATAGTTAAAGCATTTGCTTGAATAGCAAGATGCTTGTGTTTGAGTCTTTTTCCAGTCTGCAGTATTCAAACCATGGCTGCTACCACCCCAAGGGAATTCCTTATCCTTCAGGCTGCTGACTAGTCTTCATCTCTTTCTTTTGAATCAGCTCCTCTGAAGGACACATGTGCACACACAAATTTCAAATTAACACATGTTTTTACCAATACTAGACTAAATTATTTCTTACATCTGCAGTGAAGTCACTTTAATATTGGTTAACTGGAGTTATGATGACACTGTTTGGCCTGGGATACCAAATTCTTTCCTTGAAGTTGGACTTCCACTTTTTTGTACATACAGATTATGGAACCAACAAAGAGGAGAGACATTATTCTTTCCTCCTTCTAATGTAGGTCAAATCATGTCAGCAGCAAATAACCTACTTCTACCTTGACAATCCAGCCGTAGGTAGTTTGAACATTATTGTGCACTGGACTGGAATCTGAAAAAGGAATTGTGAATGAGCTTCACACTTCATCAGCATAATTGGCAAGAAATTACTTGTAGTTCAAATAAAAACACACAATTGCTAAAAAAGAAGCTCAAATAGCACTACAGAAAATAGGGAAAGAAGTCAGTCAATCATCATTTCCAAGAAACCAGGTTTGTGAGGAAACCCTGGCTGAAAATATATTTACCTATAGTATCCTTTTGTCTTAGTAAATTGTGTTCTCTTTATGCCCTTCATAATGGGAAAGCAGGACATTTTCAGAGACTGCCAAATCCAGAAGTTTGAATCTTTATTCCTTCATTTCTCCTCACAAGGCAAAGACAGGACAAAGCAGGAGGTGGCACCTTTCATCATGATCTTGCCACTCAGGGCCAGCAGTAGTTCTGAAAGATATTGCTGTTCTCATGGGTGTCAAGGGACCTATGAGAAATGAGCTAAGTTTCATCAAAATTCCCAGTGGAAAGCATCTGTATTACATATTGCTAGGATATTGCTAGGAAAACTAATTGGTTTCCATGACTAATGAAATTCATATGGAAATATTGATCAAAACACTCCCTTTAGGTTTATGTTTAAAGCATGTAAATAAATATATTTAATAAAAATATATTTAATATTTCATATTGATTCCTAATAAGTTTTAAAGCATAAAAATCGAATGGATACATGTATATTTTACTCCCTTGGAAAATAAAAAATATTTCAGAACTGTTTTTCACTTCTCTTATTAGTTTCTTTAATTGCTCGTATCTGCTGAGACACATGGAAAATCTCTTATTCACAAAAAAAAAGCAAGGGTAATAAAAATCCTGATGTTCACAGGGGCTAGTCACATGCCAGAAGATATGAATGTTTATAGATGCTTTGTTAGGCTGTGGCCTGAATTATTGTTGTCATTTTTAAGATTGTAACTGGCCAGCGTAAAGGCTGTGTATGCACAGAGGGTGCAGAACAAGGCATCAGAGGGAGCAAAAATTAAACATGGTTTGCCTACTTTTCTGTAGCTTCCCATTTCACATCCTCCACCCACTTCAACTAATGGGATGATCAGGAAGAAATTTTAGAAAGGCAGAAATCAATTCTGTAGTCAGAGGGCTCCCCAAATTTAGCCTAAAGTGAAATTTTCAAAGTCCCTGCAAATCCACTGTAATTGTGCGGAAAGAAAATAAAAGCTGTAGAACTACTGTAGGACAAGCTCCTGGTACCAACATGCTCCCAGAGGTCCCAGGACCACATTCACTCCAAATGCCACTCTTTAGTTACCCTGTCATTCTTTGTCCACAACCCCCAAAGAAAATAAGTAGCAGTAACCTTGTCTGTTCTAAGCTTCAAAAGATCATTTGTGTCCAAACATGAATAAAAGAATTATTCAGATAAAATTTCCAGAAATGCCAACACAGGAGGGGTTGGGTTTTTTTTTTCCCCTTGTGTTTTGGCCAAAAGGCATATGCACAGTTACCCCCTCCAAGACCCTCTCAACAGTTCCAGCACCTATCAGTGAGACTAATTACAAGAGAAACAGAGAAGCTGGTGTCAGATCAGAAATTCAAGCCCAAGTCGGAGAGCCCATTCCTAATGCAAAGACAGGACAAAGCAGGCGGTAAAGCTCTGTGTGTAGTCCAAACATTACATTTTCATCTCGTTTGGTGTCAAAGCACACAGCAGTGCTCATAGAGGCCACGTGCTGAAGTTTCTGCTGTACAGAAAGCCAGCTGTAGAGAGCTGGCAGTTGTCGAGTTCCTGGTTGAGCACTCCTTGGTCAGTGCAGTCAAGCACAGCCTCAGACCCTGCAACCCCACAGTCGTGGTCCTCCAGTACTGGCACAACAAGTCCAGGCTACAGTCATGGAAGTGAAAAAGGAGTGTGCATTAGTAAAATAGTTTCTTTCAGAGCAATTGCACTTCTTTATAGTCTTTCTCCTCCCCAGTATCCTTGTGGGTTGTTATAGTCTCCCTGGAGAATGAATTTTAATTTTAAAAGAGCCTCCAGTGGGTAATGTGAGAAGAAAATCCTTCCCACAGGAACTGCTGCACTTGCAGCAATAATATTCACCCTCAAGGCTGAAAATGCTGACAAGTTGAGCTAGGTGCTCTGTTTCATTATGGGCTGCCCATCACCCCATCACTTATCTCCTGTCCAGTGTGACCAGTATCTAGGAAGCTGCCCTAGGAACTGCAAAGACAGTTGAGGAGTTTAAAAAGCAGTTAGCTGAGATAAACTGCTAATTTAATTGACTCATTCCAAGTAAACTATGTCTGCTGTGGGAACGAGATTTTAAAGGGCAACTGGGAATTTCTGGGTTCCCACCAAGCTGGTGCTGCATGAGTACACTGAAAGACCCACTGAGGGGAAAACAGGTTGAAAACTTAGTATCACTCTTCCTGAAAAACCTTCATATTCCTTGCACCTGTGTGACAAACAGGAGAGGGGTAGTGCTTGACATTGCCTTTCATAGGCTCCGAATTCAGTCTTTGTTATTGCTTCATGTCTACAAACCTGCAGTCATCCCCTGGAAGTCTCCCATACAGGGTGCATCGCCACAAAATAGAGTTTAACTGGAAGTCTTCTGGCAAAACAGTTGGAAAACGCTACTTCATCTACATAAAAACTTTTCATGGAGTTTATCTGAATCTCAGCAAAACTTCTGCCAGCAAATCCGTTTCAGCAGCAGGATATGGTTAAACTGAGAAAAAAGGTGGTTGTCCCTGTGCTTGTAACAGGGACATCAGGAATTGCACAAAACCCCAGCTTCCAGACCTGCTCTGCCTGACTCAGAAGAAAGACAAGCACTTAAAAGAGCCTCAGAGCTGAATTTTTTATGCCCCAGGAGAGGCCCCAGGGATTGAGAGTCGCTGCTTGCTTCACCGAAGATGTTTCAATCTCTATGAAAAAAGCTGAATGCTCAGAAGTGTGAAATACTCCTTGAACGGCTGCAGGAGCGGCAGGCCCATGGTTGAGGCTCTTGGCCGGCAGCCTGACACCGCAGATGGATGAAGGTGGGCAGGCACAGTGCCCTAAACACCTTTCACAGGCACATACTCTCTCGTTTTTTTAAGAAAAGTTTTTGTTGCATCCAGCACAGAACAGCAAGCTCCTTTCATCTGCAGAGTTCTTGCAGGCCAAGGAAGACAACCAAGGAGCTCGCAGACACAGGTTTCCCCTCTCACCTCCTGCTCCACCAGGAGATTCTGCCTCTTGGCATGCTTGCATCTGTTTTCTGCCATACTCTTTTCATTTCTGTGCTTTTCCTTCTTGTCGTTTGATGTTTCCATCAGCTCCAACCTGTAGAGAGGGAAGGGGAGGATGAGCATAACCACTTCCCCTGGGCTACAACTGTCCAGCCGGGCTGGAGAAAGGAGTCATCTTGCCCTATCTCCAAGAGACCAGGGCTGAGCAGCACCTTCATCCACCCTGCCTCAACTACTCCCCTCAGCCTTGGTACATGCTTTTCTCTCAGGCATTGTCTCTCTCCTGTTTGTCACACAGGTGCAAGGAATCTGAAGGGTTTTCAGAAGAGTGATAGTAAAATGTTGCTGTAACTTAGAAATGGTTGCTGCTAAAATAAGACTATTTCCAGGAGAAATAACAGCACATAAGGTTGACCTTGTTCTTACTGTTAAAACAGGCAAATATTCCGTCAGGGTTGCTTCTCCAGTCAAATAATAGATCAGGTAAAATACAGACTGGTGGCCTTTTGAAAATAGGCAAAATTGGCATTTTAAATGGCGAAGAGGGTGAAAATTAATAATACTTTTCTGCCCATGCTCAAGCTTTTAAACTACATCTCTTCCTCTATTAGAAATTCTGATTTCTCAAAACCCTCATCTTGCTTCTTTCTCAACAAAACTCTTCAGAATTTCCTTTAAGTGGGAAATACTCAGATTCCCTCTTTGGTCTCCCCAAATCAACTTAGTTATTTTTCCAGATCCTGGAATTTCTCAAAGATGGCTAATAACGTCAACAAATCTGATCAACTAATTAACCCTTCCTGCCTTTACCATCGGTCACTATTCTACAGCACTAAACCATGCTTGTGTCCAGGGAATTACATTTTGCAAGGCTGCATTAAATCCATGAAAACCGTTTGGAGAAGCATAAGCTCTTAAGACTGTAAAACCATTTAAATTCAGACATGTACAACTTGGGATGAGGATTCTCAGCTCTGGAGCTCACTGTAGCTCTGACCTCTCGCTGGACCAATGTCAACCTAGGAAACAGTGGAAAATCTAGCTCTAGTTACTGCACCTCCAGTTGATCATCCTAATAAACCCTGACCAGCAAAATAAAGCTTAATTTTTAATTCACAAACGGAAAGGTCTGCACTTTGAGAAGGGCCTGATTGTTCTGAGCAACAGCCTTGAAAGATGTTATTTATTTTAGACGTTCCTCACATCACTTCAGTAGTTGCAAAATGATATTACTATGAATCAGTTCTAGAACCAAAACACTTCATTTTTATTAGTCATTATAAGTGATCTCCTTAGCATCCTGCGTCTGAGAGATCTTGGCTTTTCAGCTGCCTCACTAGCATTCAGCAAGAACATCCTAAATAATCACAGGAACCCATTTATCATTAAAAAGTCATATCTCAAAATTGGCTGCCACATCATCTGGCATATTGATATAATTGTATTATATTTAACCCCTTGATAACTCAGCTACTGAAATAATTTACAAATTATATCTTCCCTTCTCCTAGGGTTTCATTAGACTGACAAATATCTTTGTTACTATGTGAGCTAAAAGTTCCTTGGAACAAGCAGTCGGTCCTCCTTGCAACGTTATTGCCAGCTGATGCCAGAAGCAAGATGAACGATGAGTTTGCTTTGTAAGACTAGCTTTCATTATTCTGAATTCAACACTAACGTCTTGCTAATCCTACAGGTAAATCTAGGGACACTAATGTGCCCCTTTTTGGATCTCCTTACTGAAGTATCAAAGGCTTAGAAAAGCTAACAATAATTTCTCCATCTCTAGGGCTCACAAAAAAACCTGAGGATTAAACTATTTGTAGTGGATAGGTTGTAAATTATTTATTTCTCCGGACATTACTGTGAGTAATTTGCTTTGTTTGGAGTGCTATGAACCAAAGTCCAAAAAAAATTAAAGGATGAATTTCCTTCTTGATTCATTATTGCATGCTTTGTTCCTTTTTTCTTATATTTCTACTCTGTTTATATACTAAAAATGTTTTATTCATGTATCCTTATGTAATTGTCCATGACCATGTCACAAGATGCATTCAAATGCCTTGATGCTTCAAATATACATCTCATACTGTTTAGGATTAAACAGACATTAACTGCACCATGTTCTTTTATTCTGGTGGTATAACACCAAAACTGTTAAGAGTTTACAAGATCAAATTTTGCAGCATAATACTCACTTTCCTGTTGCAAAATGTACAGGTGCAGGACTGGCCTGATTGCTCTAGAGGGCTCTGTTTGGGACTGACTTTTGCCCAGAGCTTTTTCACGTTTCTTTCTTCCATATCCACAAAGTTAAAAGGGTTGTGGGGAGCAGGATGAAATACTGGAAATTTACAGCCAAATTTTCAAGGAATTGTAATATTTCTCATTGGCAGGTTTTCATCACACTGCCAGTTATGATCAGAATAAAAGTTATGTTTGCCTGGGTAAGAATTTGAAGTGCAGTTGGAATGGCACAAGATTCTGCTAATGCAGTCATGCAAATGTATAGTCATAGCACACAATAAAACCTCTAATTAGTTCAGATATGACATTGCTCTCTATTCCAGTTTACTAGTAAAGTTAAGGGATGGTGTGTGCTTGTTTTGAATACATTAAACACTTCGTTCTGATTAGATTCTATGCACATTTCACAGAGGAAAATACATCTGCTCCATCAGTGATATAAAATGGGTATTTCCTCAGGGGTGTGTAAAGTGTGTATAAATCTCTGCATCTGCCTGAGATTTGCATAGATGCTGGTACATAGGTCACTTGTGCACTTAGTTTTCTTTGTGATCTGGGAGTAATGCTGGTTAGCTCTCAATGCTGTAATGAGATCATAGATATTTTTTGCTTACATGTGTAGAGGTTTATTCTGTTGTGCATAAGGCTCTATGTTGCATTCCTGATTTAGTCCAGTGTTTTTACATATTTAGAATGAAAAGCTTACTCTGAATGGTATTACTGGCCAGTGTTTGTCCACCCAGATAGTTTCATCTTTCATGTTAAATTAATAATTCACCCATTTTGTCCACCAAGTAATTGTAACAAGACTGTATGTTGAAAATATTCATCACAGCTCACAGAAAAGCACCCTTTTGTATAGCCTATTGTCTCATATTAACTCACTTTTTTTCTGAAGGAATTCCCCCTGCAGCAATCCCCACTGTAAGCCATTAGTTGAGCACATCTGCCCACTCTAATGACCACTCTAGTGTACACATACCTGACTGCCATCTAATTTAGACATCACCCATAGGACAGTAACACTAATGTCTCCAGGGCCAGCTAAGTCCTGGATTATTGACTAGCTACAGTTATCACTTCATTTGGTCTTTGGAGGTGAACCAAGTGCACCTGAGGTCATAAATAGGTCAAATGATTATACAGCTTGCAGAGGAACCAAGTATTTTTGTTACCCTAATAAGAACCAAAAATATACTTTCTAATTTGTTTTGACAGTGAATCCAATTGCTTTGCCTTTATGCAATGTCCCCTTTGTGTAGCTACAAAAATGCAGCCAATTAGGCATAACATTCTTTTTCCATATGAGCAGCAAGTTAAATAAATTGATGCCATTTAAAATTAACACCAAAAAAAGAAGGAAAATTGGTGGCATCAAATATCTGATAATCAATCTTTTATTTTATAAAGAAAAGAAAAAGGAAGAAATCAGGGCTGCTGTTTCTAATTAAAATAGTAAATAGATATGTGATAAACAATGAGGGTTATGATTGCTGCCTATAAATATGTTGGGGGGGAGGTAAACACACGGAGAAGAAAGAGCTATTTAAGCTAAAGGAAAATGCTGGCACGAGAACAAATGGGTATAAATTGTTCCTGAATATGTAAGACTGGATTTAGAATAACGTTTGGAAGAGAGGGTTCCTGAACAGCTCTCTAATATTACAGTGGGGCAAAAAAATACATAATTGGAGTAAATTGGAGCTTGATAAAGAAATTCTATAACCTGTTTTCATCTGTGAACAAAGGACTGCATGCAGTAATCCAGGACTTCCTTTTCAGTCCCAAATTTGTGAAAATCATGTTTGCACACTAGGTCAAATTCAGATCTGTTGCAGAAAGCACAGCTCAAGAGGTATTTGTGCCAATGCATATTTTTACACTGAAAGCAAATCCACTCTCTCTAGAAAAGCAAGAAATCCCCTTCTTCACAAACCTAATAGACAAATTGGACTTTATACCAGTTCTGAACTTGGCCCAGTGTACAGCAGATTTAAATGTTCATGTTTATAATGGAAGCTGTCCAGTGCAGCACCCTTTGGGGTTGTAGCAAGTAAATGTGAAAGAATATAAAATTCAGGGGTTTCTTCTTTGTGGACACTTTACATACATATTAGTCTATACAACACAACCTTCATTCCAGAGTTAAAAATGAGGTAGTAAGAACCGCATTAGGATGCAGCCTGGATTTCAACAGCTGTAGATTTATGAGAGAAGATAAAGTATGTGCTTAAGAAACAATTTATTTTTGTACAAAAAAGGGAGTGGTTGAACACATGAACAAATGCGTGTGAGTTTTCATGTAAATCAGCAAATCTACACAACAGCTGAGTGGGCTTGATCCTTTACATCCCCAACCCCAATTGCCTTCAATGTGAGCTTGGCATTTCCAAGCAATGTTTACAAATGGATCCACACCAAGATGCCTGCATTAAAAAATATAAGTGTATACCATATTATAAAATAACTTTTTGATATCAAAGTATAAAAAGAAAAAGAATATACCAAATCCTCTGTCTCTTAATTATTCTTTGTTTCAGGGTAAGAAGCAGATACATGGTTTTCTTCAACCAAGTTGCTACAAAATCCTGTATGACAGCAAAAATGTCAATGCTACGGAGAGATGCATTTCCCTTTGTAAGTATGTTACTTTCACCTGATGTTATCAACTACTGTACTGAACATTGTGTAAAATCCTGGCAAAGAATAGTCATTTACACACATTTCTTTGTTAGGTGTTTTTCGTTGCATGAAGAGTCATCGGCGATCTGCCCCTCGCCTGCCTTTGAAGGTGGGTGAAAGTTGGTGACTGCTGAAGTATCCACACGAGGAGGGATGAAGAAAGCAGCTGCCTGTTCCTCTGATCCTCAGGAGAGCTGGATAAGAGGTGCTAAGACACACAGCAGCCACTCCAAATGTGCAAAACTCCCTCGTTCTCATCACACACAGCAAGTACCACAATAAATGGGGACTGATGAGGCTTTAAAAAAGGAAAAAAAGAAAAAAAGAAAAAAAAAAAAAAACACCAAAAGAAAGAAAAGAAGAAGAGGAGTAATACTGTTACAAATAGCAGCATCATCCCCAGAGTACCACTGCAGCGAACTGTTGTTCTGGGAATGGCTCTGCTATTAGTACTAAAAACTGAGCAGTCTCACTAGATGCAGCTAACAGTTTTTAAACTGTCAAAGTGTTTCATATACAGTATCTCTGTTTCCCAATTCCATTTCCTCATTAACAAAGCCAGGAAAAAAAAAAAAAAGACTGCAGTAATTATTTCTCCTTCAGCTTTTTTTTTTTTTTTTTTTTTTTTTTTTTAAATTCTAATTACACTGGGTCCCCTCTCCCTGACTGTATACACCGGCACTGGGGGGAGAATTATGCAAGCCCTGGCTGAAGGATCAGGACCAGTGTCAGAGCAAGCACTGAGTCAATCTTTCTCCTACACAACAGGAGCACCAGAGATTCAAGCCTCTCCCTTGAACATGGGAACACAGATTGGAGGCAGTGCAGTGGTTCAGCATCCCTAACCATTTGTACTGGTTTTGGCTAGGATACAGTTAATTTTCTTTAGTAGCTGGTATGGGGCTCTGTTTTGAATTGGTGATGAAAACAGTGTTGATAACACAGGGGTGTTTTAGCTATTGCTGAGCAGCGCTTACACAGTGTCAAGGGCTCTTTCTCACATGCCCCACCAGTGAGGAGGCTGGGGGTGCACAAGGAGTTGGGAGGGGACACAGATGGGACAGCTGACCCCAACTGACCAAGGAGATATTCCATACTGTATGATGTCATGCTCAGCAATAAAACAGGGGTGGGGGTGTGTGTGTGTGTGTGTGCGTGTAAGTTGGTGGGGGCTACTGTTGCTTGGCGCACCAGTCAGTTGGTGGTGAGAAATCAGTTTCTTTCGCATCACTTGTTTTTCTTAGGGTTTTTTTACCCCTCAATCTTTGTTGTTTTTTCCTTCCTTTTTTTTTTTTTCCCCTTTTTGTAATTATTAAACTGCCCTTATCTCAATCCACAAGTTTTCTCGCTTTTACTCTTCTGATTCTCCCCCACACCCCTCTGAGTGGAGGAGTGAGCAAGCTTTGTGGTGATTTGCTGCCTATCGGGGCAGCACCACACCACCATTCCCAAGGCTCTGCTCCTTGCCAGTACCCTGCTTTCTCCCTCAGCCACACTCTTTTGCTGCTGAGGACAATGATAGTGGATGAGGTGTCAAGTGGATGCACATGGCCGGGCAGGTGAGGACCACTCGCCGCCCCATCCATGGCAAAGGAAACCAGTGCAGGGGTACATCAGCACCCCCATCGGCTCCCACCTTCCCACCCAGCTGCAGCAGCAGGTGTGCATGGGACAGCCACATACTTGCTGCCATATTTTTTGCATGAAGACTCCAGCCTTCTTAAGGCTTCTGTTAACACCAAAATGAAATAAGGATAAGGCCCCTTCATCAGCGCCTTCTCCAATCTTACCTTACTTTCTTGCTCCTCAACCACAAAAATGCCTGTTCTTTAGACACTCCTTTGTCACTTAGCATTTTACAGAGGAAGAAAGAGAGAAGGAAGAAATTGTTATTATTTTACAATTTCCATTACAATCAGTAAACACGTGCAAGGTGAAAGGCTGAGCAATGACAGCAGTACAGCTGCAGCTGCTGCCTGTGCCTCAGATCCCTGTTCAGGCTGCATTCACACAGGCTGTTGGTTTGACTTCCAAAGAAAATCCCATTTAAATAACTATGTACAAAAAAAAAAAAGCTCATTTGCACTGCACACACTAGATGTCATTTGATTCCATCAACTTGACAGACTTGCTGCATTGCACAGACACCTATGCAACGAACTGGCCATCTTTCTCTCACTAACACATACACATGATGAGCACCTGAAAATCCCTATCTCTCCTTTCTGGAATAAATGTATAGTATTAAAATATAAGCAACTCCCAGAATGTTTAGAAAGGTCTCAAGTCCAAAAACTGAACTGATAGATGATGCCTGGTTAGAAAAGTCTTAGGTGCTATTTCATTATTAGTCCGATTCTTGAGAGGGACAACAGAAATCCCAGTCTGCACTAACTGGATAAATTATCTTAATGGGAGTGATGTCTGTACACTCAAAATTGGATTTCATGCAAACAATTTTCACGGAGGCCAGCCAGGCGCTGTATGGTTTGATGCCTGTTTAATTGATTGAGCCACTTTTCATCTGGTAACTAAATAAGGAATAGTTCCACAATGACATTATTAATTCTCTCAACATCCTATTCATTTCTCTACTTTGCTGTCCTGCAAGTGCTCAGCCCTCTTCTCCACTCAATAAATAAATGTCTGGAAAGCAGAAAAATTGCCGTTGTTTGTGTGGACTGCCAGAGGATCCAGGGACCACAGCAGAAGTGCTCTCTGGTATCCTCATTTGAATGTGGGAACATTTCTTTCCGCCTCAGCGTGCACAAGGCAGGGTGCGCCCGAAAGCAGCCCCCCTTCAAGAGCAGATGTAAGACAAGACTTTTGCTCGGTCTCCAGTTGCCATTGGGAAAGTGCAGATAGCCCCGTTTCAGCCTGTGCCTCCAGTTCTGCCATCTTCCCCTGCCCTTGCTTCTGCCTGCTGGGGCCTCTTGCCCCAGGAAAAGGGAGAGGAAAGGAGAGGGGTCACAAAGGACATCTTCAGGGAACAACAAGACAACCCTGCGAGCATGCCTCAGCCTGAGCCGAGCCCTCCATCCTATCCCGTGCGGGGCAGTTACCAGTCATTCACTTCCACTTACAGTCACTGTACATATCCTCTGCTTCCCTGCCTCCAGGTATGGTTAGCTAAGTTCTTAGTCTCCAGGCAAAAGATGTGACAGAAAGCATTAGATTTCAACAGAAAACTCTCTTGATTGAGTTTATTGTGAATCTTTCAAAAGTTTTTGGAGGAACAGTCATACAACCAAAAGAACCGACCTCTTGTAACACAGAATATCCTCAATTTACCCTTAGCTTTGGAAACGTCTTTCTAGGAAAGTTATAGATCTGAGCTTAAAAAATGCACACTGTTCAAGAAAAAGAAATGGTTTATTTTATTTTTTGTTCATACCCCAGTTTTATTTAAACAGGGTCTTACAATAATACTCTTGCTTTGAAATGCTAGGTACTTAGCTCAGCCATGCAAAATAATTTAAAGAAACATTATTATAATGATACAATCTTTTAATAGTATTTCGTTCAATCAACAGCAAAAACTAAATCTAAGATCCCAGTATTATTAGATGCATAAATCTGCGCCTGTCATGCTCTAAGCTCCAGCTCGATATGCAGAATTTTTCACTATCAGGATTTTCTAAGACCTGAAAAAGAAGCATTTTTCTCTTCAAATTTTGATATCATAAGGAAGGCATGTGATTTTTTAAAATGTGCTAGATTTTGCTCCTCCTTTCAATAGTGAAAATCTAGAGTAACCTGAAGTGAGTTTCATCATCCAGTACTGTCAAAGGAGCTGGGAGCAGAATGTACCCAGTTCTGTATGTTACCTTGTCTCATCACTGAAGATTTTTTAGCATTTTTGTACTTGTCTGTTTTGCAAACATGTATTTTTCTGGTTTTGTTTACAAATGAAATTTGAGTTTGTAATTGTTGTTTACCCATTTAGATTCCAGCATTATCACTGATGGTATCTGCACTACACCAGAAGTCACATGGTTGGTCAAGGGTAGAGAAGCTGAAAGATAATTTTGTTTTTCCCACAAACTCACAAAAATATATAAGAAAAAGAAAAGATCACTGGGAACTGAAAACCTGAAAACTACAAAGTTTTCCAACTGTGATTAATGAGAGGTCTGGGTTGGAGCCTGTAATAATGACAAGAGGTTAGTGAACAATAGGGGAATGAGTTTATGAAGTAGAAAAGTAACTCTTCTGGTGTATTTCTCAAGCTGCACATGCCACATATAATAATAAACAACTAAACTAAGTAAGAATGTTGCCTTTCTAATCACAAGAATGACAGGTAGCTTCACAGTATCTCATGCCCCATATTTGTTCATCATCATTACACCTTCACCATGAGATTTAACTTTTCTCTGACACCAACCAGTCTCCTGAATGTATCTATATTCTTCACTTCACATGACTTGTCTTTCTCAATAATCCAGTCCCTGAAGTCCAACTAGCAGCCTGTGGCTCAGGTACAGTCCATAGAAGTTTTCCATCCATATAATAAAATATAATAAAAATACCTGCTGTATTTTTCCTAGACAAGGAGACTCAGGCCACAAACACTTTCCAAACATCAAGAATGCTCCCCCTATAACTACCAAAGAATGATAGAGAGAGCTAGGGTGTAAAAGCATTTGCCTTTTCTGTCTACATGTTTCCAGCTGGGTCACATAATGTTTGGGAGGCAAAAGATTTCCATGGTGTCTAGACTATCCTAAACCATGGTGATAGCCCAAGAGACAGATCTGTGTACAGAAACAGATCCATAAGCTCCTAATTCTTAGTGGTTTTCGATAGCAACTCCTTGTCATATACTTTAGTTATATGTAGCAAAGAAATAAATATAAATTATGTTCCTGCACAACAAGTGCAGTCTCAGGTTTGGCTGCATTTAAGTCAGTTTTTGCGGCTGTATTCTAATTTGGACAAGTGAGTCACTAACTTAAACTCTTTTGTTTGCTAACCTATGGACTAGAATGAAAAAGGATAACTCAAATTGAAGACCAAATTCTGGTTTTGGTAAGAGAACTCTGAAATAAGTCAAGATTAGAATGTGACCTGTGGGTTGTTTTTTTATTTTATTTAAATAACACCTTACTTACAATTGCATTCAACCATACTGATGTAGAATTGCCACCTTTCCTTCCCTTTGTTTCATCTTTCCTCTTCCTAACTCTCAGTCAGGATAATTCCACCTTCTAGCTGATGTCTTAATAAAACACAACTCTGTCATTTGAAATGTATTTCTCATTCCAAGCAGATGCTTCTAGTTTCAGCAATTTTACCAGTAAGTCTGGAATCTTCATAAAACTGGCTGTAAAACACTTTTCCTCCTTGTTTTCCTTTTAGTTATAGGTAGCATTTGGAAAAGCTGAACAATTTTAACAAATTTGGATAGCCAAATACCCCTCAAATGTCACTGCTTGAATACTGATCTCTTTAAGCTCTTATATGCATCCTCTCTATCTATTCTGCTCTTAAGCAAATTCTTCAGCAATGCTTCCCAACAACCATGCTATAACCAATCCCATTACGTTAATGAAAATCCTGCCTTTTTGTAACTTTTGGAAGTCTCTGAAGCCCTTCAAAAAGACAGATCAACATTTCATTTGCTTCATTTTGCAGTAAAAATGCTAAACCCGTATCTTGAATTGTTCATGCTCCTTCTCCTTTAATTTTTTCTCTTCCTGTTTAATTTCTGCTCCTTTTCTTGCTCTCTAAGTCAAATCATACAACAAGACTCAGATTACGGGAGTACTCAGATTGCACTCACACCAGCTTTATTTTATGAGGGAAACCGATTGTTTGTATAATAGTACCCAGTTGCTTGCCTTCATCACCTCTCTTTTACACATGACCCTTATCGGGACTCATCATGTGCACCAGAGCCACCATCTAACCCCTGTACCAACTGTAAGAGCTAGTAAAAAAAATCACTGCAGTCACCTGTTTGGTGTTCAGGCTCAGGTGACAAGAAATGGGTGAGGTCTACATTGTTCCCATTAGTGGAGGAAGGGATCTGTTAACTAGCACTTGTTCTGATCTACAATGCTGAAATCTCCCAAGCTGAGATCTGGACTGGTGGCACTACAGGATTTGCCAAAAGTTGTACTGTGTTTAGCTTCATTCTTCTGACTCTTGGTCACTGACAGCCTTCCAATTATTAGTCTCTCCTGCAACACTGTGCCACTCTCCTCCCAGTTTTTTCCTTACCAAGACAATTTTCAGCCCATCATCATCATCTATCTCTCTGAGCAAATCTACTTGTCTCTTCAATCCAGCTGTGAATTTTGCTAACAGTAGTCACAGAAAAAAAATATATATAGCAGCAACCTTTGTAATCTTAAATATTTCTCTATATGTACAATAGCTTACAATACACCAGTCCCATCTGCACTGTGCAGATGCCTGGACCACTCAGCACTTACTTTCCAGACAAACTATACCTTTTTCATTCCTGGCTTACTTGTTTTCTTTCTCACCTTTGTAATACTTCACTTCTGGTCTCCTATAAATAATGTATTTTTTATAACTCTTGCAGATAAAACCTTTGTGCAGTTGCTAAGCTTGTTTTTCAAAATCACCCTAATCTGCAATTGATACTTGTTCTTTTTCACAGCAAAACTTAGTCACTCAAAAATGGTTTCAATTCCCCAGCTTCGGAATGACAATAAAACCCCCTATAATGTCTGTTTTCTTCCACACCATTACCTGAAAGACTGAAAGTTTAAAATTACATTGAATTCACTCGTCCTTAACGTCATGCAAGTACCTTTAAGTTTTTCCTGAGTTCCTGTCTGCAGAAAAACCCCTACAGATTGGCACAATTTATTAACCTCTGTTTACTGATTCAGCAATAGAAGTAAGGGTTCAGATTCCTAATTCCTACATTGAAATAAATTAATAGATTTACTCTCAGTTACAGCACTTTAACACAAATCACAAAGCCTGACCTGAGTATGTAGCATCTCAGGAGAATCTATATACACAAAAAAATCAAAAGATGAGCTGGCTTTCCTCCAAGAGGGAAGTTAAGTGCCAAAAGAACAGGCAATATTACCCACATTAACATGTTTATAGCTTTTTATAGTCTCAGATGTGCCCAGAATCTGCTGTGTATAGCTAAGAAAATACACAGAAATCAGTTTTGGCCCTCTGATTCTGGATCTATTTCTAGCCCGCTCTCAGTTCCAGTTCTGTTCAAATACACTTAGAGCTACTCAGATCTTACATTTTCTGGCCTAAGACCTAAGGGAACAACTGCTAGTCAAGGGCAACCTCAGCACAGCAGAGTCTCCTCATTCACAGACCCCCCCTTGTAATTCTCTCTGTGAGGGGAGGGACGTTGGCCTGAAATCGGGTATGTTGATCCTACATCTCTAACACTAATGCCATCTCACATGAGGGCTACTTTCTGTGCTGCTGGGGCAAAGCAACATGCCCAGACCCTGGTGAAGGAACCCACCCCAAGAAAGAAATCACTCACCAGTGTTGGGACCTACAGAGCACAGTCACCTCTCAAAGCTTTTCACAGACCATGAGGGTGTCCATAGTTTTCACCATTCAGCTCAGTTCCATATATCAGAGATAACAAACTGTGGCCTGGAGTACCTGAGACATGCAAAAGGAACCATTGGACTAATTACTTTTCATATGTTTGCTTGAAGATGAAAATCAACAGTTGTGTTTTACCCAAGCAGATGTCAGAAGCAGAGAAGAACCCCGGATAAGAATAATTAGAAGACAGACTGGTCCAACTCCTCAGCAGAAGAGGTTGCATGTCTCTAGAGCACAGCCACTGTGGGCTCTCACAGTAAGCCACACTACACTTACTTAAAATTACAAGAGTAAAACCATTTATTAATTTGTTTTAATTAGTTCTTTATCACCATGGAAAATAGTTACTGTTACATTCTCTTTTATTCAAAAACTATGTTCACAACTTCTGAAAACATGTTGTTACTTCATCCTCACACAGAAGTTTGACTTGTAATAAAGAAAGCAGAGACTTTTGAAGACTCTGTAGTCGTTTGAAAAATGAAACAAAATTATCTGAATTCTAAACTGGCATAATCTCCGAATATAAAATTCCTAATTTTAAACTTGATAAAGTTTTAGATAACTTGAGACCATCCAAGAAGACCTATTATCGCCTACTGTGCACACAGCATAAAAGTGGCTTTCAGCTGAAAAGCAAAACCATCAAATTCAGATAGAAAAGGACTGTCCTGTGAGAGGGGCACAGCCTTCCTCTACAGTGTGGGCAAAGGCAGAGAAGGGTTCATTATAGCAGTCTATAAATATACTTCTAATCACAAACATCATGATGGCAATAAGGCTTGAGAAGTTAAACCAGTGTGTCTGCCATTCAGTCCTTCCTTTCTCCTGGACAACCCAGCAGGAGTCCTAATTAGACAACTCTAGTTAGCATAAGCCTGTGCAGGAAATGACATAAGATGATCTAATGTTTCATGGCTGTGTGACAATAATAACTTTCAGTCATCCAGAATCTGGATTTTAACAGATCTGCAAACAAAGTTCTCTGTACTCCTTAACTCTCTAAAGCACCTACTCCCCCAGCCAATTTTAACAGAGCGTGGACTTTCACCACCACTATTCAGGCTAATCTCTATTATATTCAGTGGAAGTAAACGGGCTCTTCAAGAGGGTTATTTCTGAGGAATAACATTTAATTTACAACAGTTTACAGAACGAACCATTTAGGCTTTGCATGCTATATTCCACACCTAAGCTGTAACTATTCAACAAAAGTTGTAACAAAAGGTAGACTACCTTTGGTAACTTGGTACTCTGTGCTGATACTCACCGAAGTCAATGGGGAAAATCTGTATCCATTAAAGGCAATAAAATCCCCCTGCAGTGCAGACAGCCTTTCACTTGGTGAGCTTTGAAACAGTCCATGATTAGAAAGTCATGCAGCCCCAAAATCTGAAAACTAGGGTTCAGGACAGGCACAGAAGCCATGTACCCATTACTACTGAACACAATTCAATAAAATTGCAGGAGAACGCACCTTTGTAAATATTTTTCCAGAGAATAATAGAAAATTCTTACAAGCGATTCCAAGCCTTTTGATACTTAAATGGTATAAATTTGAAGTAACTCCACTGGAATTCATAGAGCTCCAGGGCTGTAAAATCTGTATCAGTGATCAGAGACTCTTATTTATTCATTTTTTGGCATATCCACTAAGTTTTCTTCATGTATCTGACTAGACTTCTAGGTGTAATTTAACCAAGAGAATAAGCATTATTTGAATTCATAGACTAAATGATTACATGTCCTGGGAAATACTTCTAGCAGGTGCACTTTCATCTAAAGTAGATTTAGCTGGGGCATCGTTGCTAAGATTGTTGGCACCTGGCTCTTTATTGTATAACGATCTAGTAAGTTATGGCAAAAGAGTGAATCGGTTTTGGAGCAGACAACATGCATTAGACTCTGGGTATGTGTAAACCCAACATATCCAGCTGCATTCTAGGCATTAAAGAGTTATATATACCCAGTGGAAGTGTACCATGGTTCTGGCAGAAGTTCAAGAATCTCTGAACTTATATAACCCCCAGAAGACTTGTTTAATAACCGAAGTGGGAAGAAAAAGTTTAGCATATCAGTCATTTTTTGTTCTTATATAACAAGGCCTTATTTTAAGCAATGAAACTGAACTTTCACTATGAAAGCCCTAAATTACCTTTCAAAGATGAAACTTGCAGAAAACCCATGCTGAAACAATTCCAGGAAGAAATTGGTCTAAAAGGCAAAACAGAAAGTTAATGAGTTAAAGAAAGAGAAAAATACATAGTAATGGATATAATATCAAATGTATACAAGAAGGGACATAAACCCAAGACTAAATCAAAGACTGTAAAACTGATAGCAAACAGAAAACAATTAAATACAAGAGAGTGAAATAATTAATTTGTGCATCCAATAAGTTAACAAGTACTTGTTATAAACTCTCCATTCCCAGTATGTCAATTGAAATGAACACATTTTGTGCTGAAAACTCATGCCACTTCCAATATCCTCTTTATTTCAGAAAAGTTAGTAGAGCAGATGCAGCACAGGTTCTGATATGACTTACTCTGTTTTGACTTTGTATTTTACCAGACTCAAGTGGGTTTGAGAACAGAATCAGCACTTGTTGCTGAAGTGGTAAATCTGCACAGCGGGCACTTCACACCTGAGATAGAAACTGATTAATTTCACAAGAGACTGATTAATTTCACAAAAGACAGATTAATTTCACAAGATACATCCACAACTATACAAAACCAAGCACTGTTTTGTAGGAGATTTCACCGATCTCTTACTCAAACATCCTGGGAGTCTTTGGCACCTGGCAGTGGTCATGGGCAGGGATCCATGTGGATTCAGCTCCTTTAAGTTCAACTTGTTTGCTGCTTCTTTCTTCTGGACAGCTTTTAACTCCCTTCTCAGTTCTTTTTCTGAGGCTTACTTCAGCAGTTGCTTTTCCTCTTTCAGCTGTTATATCACTTTATCTTTCTTAAGGACATTTTCCCCAGATTTCCTGTTCGGTTCCCTGTGTCACATAACAGCACATGTCAGCACCTATGCTTGACATTGCAAGAGAAAAATGCTCAAGAAGAAGTTATTCTGCTAACTATAGCCCATGTCAGCTACCATCTGTTTGTCCCACCTTCTTTGAAGGCCCTCTTGTAATAAATGAGACCATTATCAGCATCAAGGCCTGGCATGGCACATGTCTGTGCCACTTAAGGCTTACTGGGTGGTGGCCAGTAATGGAGCCAATACTTCTTGGTGGCCAAGACAGAGGCCTTGTCTTTGACTAAGACATGAGTCACCTATCCAGTCCTTGGTCTGTGTGACAGACTGTCTCTTTGGTGCTTTGCTTGCCTCAACCAGTAGTGAGCCATTTTTACACCTGTAAACACATTAGCACTATTAGCACTGTTAGTTGGTCCACAATGAGATCCTACAATGATGCATTTAAGATTCCAGCAGCTGCACGTGACCACCCAAAGAAAATTCCAGCTGTGATATTCTTCCTTCTTTCAATTCATTCCAGTATCTGCTATTCTGATATACAATTATCAAAGCCATTCTGGGTGCTTCCATTGCATTTGTAATAATTATTGAAAATTTGAATGTTCTAATATTTCTTTTATGTGCGACAATTTCTTATCAGTTGCATTTGGGGTTATATTTTCATACTGGCTACAGTATTTAACGAGTAATCAACTAGAAAACACAGGTGGTTTATACAAAAAAAGATGGCATCCAATAACAGCTACACTGGAGTCAGTAAACACAGTTTGATTGGAGATGTCATTAATTAAATCATATTCACACATTGTTCTGAAAACACACACATCCTTTTCATGCATAAGCTGATGCTATTTACTTTTACTTTTGCAGAGTGATCTTAAAATGATACACCAGGCAATCACTTAACTGAGGACTTGATCTTGGATAAAAGTGAATAGTTTCCATCAAGTTTGTACTTGCCACTGTTCATCCATAGCTGAATGCAACACAATCTTTCTGATCTCAGTGGGGAGGACTGTCTCTATCTCAGTGCATCTGCTGCAAGTGCCATATGCAATCAAGAACAAGGGAGTGTATATATACATTTTCTTTTCACTTTCTAATAATTTCACTAACACTTGATCATTTTGTTGGTTTTTTTTTTTCTTTCCAGAGAGGCAACACATCTCCTGACAACCATTGTTCCAGTACTATAGCTTGGCTATTGTTCAGTTAGGAGAACATAGAGGTCTTGTACAAATCTGCAGACTCCAGCTAACTGGAGGCTCCAGCATTCATGCTATCAACTTCCCTGAGGTTCCCAGTCCCTGCTCTTCTCAATGCCACAGACAGCAAGTAGGATCAGACATACTCATATATGAAGTAGCTGTAAAGCCAAGTCAACTATCCTGTGTCTAAGGTAGACAGACAAGGTGTGTCATGTAGCCTGAGTGTTGAACATTGGACAAGTTTAAGGGTTTTTTTAATTTTAATTTCATCATGTATTTTTTTGTTTTCATTATGCCTTTTATATATATATTATATATTTTAAATATGTGCTGGATGCTGACTCCTTTGACAGAGTGTCTTTCTAACAGGGAATGATTACTTTTCCCTCAAAACTTCTCACAGGTGTGTAAGTGCACACAGGTGCATCTTATACTCAGTGCTTATATCTACCAGCAACCAAAGGAAACCCTGAAACCACAAATTTGAAAGTACTTGTACTCAAACAAGGACAATGTGAGGTTTATCATTTTCTCAGTCACAACCAGGCTCCATTTTTATTATTCTGCAAAACAAAAGTCAAATCCTCAGCTTGATTAATATCTTTTCCATGCATATAAATTTGAAAAAAATAACATTTTTTCCTAGTATTTCTTTCCTTTCTCACTATTAGCTTGTGGGACTGACCTACTTGGTATTTCAAAGAGGTCTCATCCTCTGAAGTCTCAGCATGGGGTTTTTTCTTTGGCGCTCTGTTACTCAGTCTCCAATATTTCATTCTACCAGGTGCAACAAGCATGTTACTTTATCCATCTTTTGAACATTTGCTTCTAATGTATGTCTGGCTACCTGGTGGTGTGTAGCTGACACTGTCTTTAACATGCCTTGAATCCATCTGTCTGTTGGACCATATGGTTGTAATTTATTTGGCAGCCACGCTCCTAATCACAAATGGAGCATCCTCAAGTCTCTTCTATTCCAGGAGATGCAGCAGTTCCCCATTTCAGCATTAGGATTATTGGGAGATTAATTTCTCAGGCTTTGTCTTGTTGTTCTACAACTTCTCTCAGAGCCACCTTCAGTGTTCAGCAGTCCTCCCTAGGGATGTCCAGCAATGCGAAGCCTTTGTGCAAACCCTAATGCCAGATGCAATCATTTATAATTTTCCTGTGACATACAGGCCCAAGTCATAGCCAGTTTCTGTCAGAGAAACATCTGTCCTATCAGCACCCGAGAAGCTGTGCTGGCTTTCTTGCTGTAAATTGGAAATACTTCTGTCAGCTGGTGAAACTAGCATAAGTTTGGGATGAGAAGTGTCCATTTCACAACTTGCTCCATAGTCTAGAAATACTTTAGTGAGCTTATTACTTTTTTATGTTGACTGCTGGTCAGGAAGTTATACTCTTCCTTACAACCATTTCTACATCTTCTCTTACCTTAGACCATTATGAATGACTGTAATCTTGTCAAGGCTTTGTTTATTCCTGAATTCCTCCGAGGGTGAGTTCACATACCCAATCTGTGCATGTTCAGGCACTCTCCACCTTTCATATAAGTCTATAGACTTGTGACACCCTACCACTTTCCATCTCAAACTTTCCCCTTCTTCCACTAAAACAGACAGGGTTAGATACTGTGCTTGCAGTACCACCATGCTTAAGCTCTCTGTCCTTCTTACCTGAGATGATGGATCAGGCCGTCTCTTAAAGACTTTCTGGCTTAGCATGCTGAAGTTAAAGGACGTATACTCTCTACTGTCTGCGTGCCCTTTTCCTCCAGACCAAGAGCTGGTTCCTCACTACACAATCTGAAACAGGATCCTGGCAGTGGTTGGTCCACCAATGTGTCTGTTAATGCTGCAACCTGTCAGCCTGAGCATAAAGTGACAGCAACTTTTCCTGGATCATTTTGCTAGTACTTACACTCACCATCACATACCCCACGTGAGGTGTTCCCCCTCCATAGTAATCTGGCCCACCTACAAAACAACCAACATACCCTCTACTTTTTTGGCTCTCTAACTTTAACAGTGCCATCCAAAAAGAGTGGTTTCTGGGGTCTTGGTTTGCATAGGAAGCCCTCATGGTCTTCCATAGCTTTTTCTTCATCTAGACAGAAACAGAGACAGATCCTGACCTCCTACTGTGACCCCTTTGTTCAGCTGAGGCAGTGACTGCTTTGTTAGCCCAGGGTTTGATGCATGACCCTTATCAGCCTTTCCTGACATCAGATGCATCACCAGGTATGCCACAAGTATGCCTCCTGGCATGCCACAGGTGACCAGATGGGAGGGATATACATTTGAAGCATGAATTGCTAACTTCCAGTTATTTCCAATCTCTTTTATAGTAATGTATGAGGAGATAACTGCTCCTATTTAAAACAAAGTTATCTCAGCACTATCACCTTCCTTGAATTCAGAGAAGGAAATTATGATCCTTCAAACCTCTAGTCCTGGAAGGTTATCTCTTTCAGTTTACTTAAGCTTCAAGCCCACCCAGAAATGCCAAATCCATGGCCAAAGTGATAAATGTGGGTAGCGGGCAGTCAACAGCTGAGATAAAAAAGTCTAACCCTAACAGACAAGTTTTACTGGAACATACACAACTATGCAGAGCTAAGCGGTGAAATGTAGCCTCTGTTAATAAAATCTCACCAGTCTGTTGGCCAGATGTCCTGTGAGTCTTGAGAATCTGGAGATGGTCTACAGCAGAGATCATGCAGACTCAACTCCTTTAAGTTCAAAGCATTCACAAGTTCAAAGTATTCACAAGTTCTCTGTTCTGGTCACCTTTTATAATTTTTTTTCCAGTTCTTTGTTTAAAGCTGGTAATGCCTCTGCTTACCTCAGCAGTCACTTTTCCTCCCTCAGCTGTTGCATTCCTTTCTTTATCTTTCCAAGGAGGCTTTTTTTGGCTTTCCTTATCTCCCTCTGTTTTGCTTAGGGAGTCTTAGATAATGCAATGGCAACAGCTACTCTTCTTCATTAGGAGAGGGGGAAGAAGGTTCAACCATAAATTATGTTAGCTGTTGTTTATGCTGACTACGAGTTACTCGGCCTACAGCCTACTGACTTAAAATAAATTCATTTAAATTTAGTTTTCAGTTGTTTAAATCTATTCACACTAACTCATCACTAATAATTATTTACTTCATCAATACTTCAGTAGATATTGGTAGCTTTTAAAATCCAAACAAATTGTGGCTATGAATTCTGTTTATCTGTTAAATTATTTAAAGGATTCCTGCTCTACAGATGCAAGATTTTTCTTTACATAAGCATCATTCATGTTCTGTCATATCATTTCATCGGGGTGGTTTATAACTACTTCTAGCTAGCACTTCATCCAGTTCATCTAATGTAAATTTTATTGACTTTTCTAGGATCATCCACAAATTTGCTACTATTCTCTTTCTTTGTGTGGTGGTTTTAATCAGTGGCAGTTTCAATTCAAGTCATGTGTCAGTGCTGGAAACTTTAACTAATATCCTCATTACTGGATGTCTTTGCAATTCCTGGGTGTTCTTTCACACAGTCCTGGAGTTTTTTTACCTCTTCCTTTGAAAAACTGTTCCTTAACACTATTCCATCTTTATCTGACACAAGTAAGATCAATGTAGTGAACTGCCTGACATCCTGTGAAGGGAGGACCTATACAAAGAAATTATTCAGGTTTTTGGCAGCCTGTTCAGCTGTCATAACCATTTGTTTAATTCTTTGAAAGCTGGTAAAAGCCATCACTTCCTTTGTAAGTTTGCTGTTCCTAATACACTTAGAGGTTTCTTGTCGATTGCACTAATGCCTCTGTAGAGTGATTCACCATATCGCATTTAATTAGGGAAAAATACTTTAATTAGTATGTACTCTAGACAACACAAGGAAACAATTCAAATATGTAAACACATGAACAAAAATATGACTAGGAACAGCCAGCATAGATTTACCACAGGCAGATTCTGCCTGCCTAACATGATAGCTTTGTATGAATAAATGATTGGCACAGTGGGCAAGGAGAAAGCAGTAGGATAATTTATACATTGACTTTAGCAAGGCCTTCGTCACAGTCTTCTACGGCCAAGTTGGTGAGATATTGGCTGAATACATGGATGATGGACACAAAATTGTCTGGTCTGCCAGGCTCAAAGGGTTGTGATCAGTGGCACAAAGCCCAGCTGGTAGCTGATTACTAGTGGCATCCCTTGGGAATTGATACTGGGGTCAATACTGTTTGATGTATTTATTAAAGACCTAGAAGACATTCTCACTAAATTCACAGATGAGTTCAAACCGAGTGGAGCATTTGATATGCTGCAGGTAGAGATGTTATGCAAGAGAAACTTTGAAAAGTTTGAGAAAAGGTCTGCCAGGAATCTTACCAAGTTCAAAGAAGTCAAATGCCAAATCTACCAATGCAGATGCAATAATCCTATGCAACAGTACAAGCTGAGAAAAAAAAAAAAAAAAAAGGGAAAAAACAGCTTTGCCAAAAAGGACCTAGGTGTTTTGGTGGGCAGTACATTGAACACCAACAGCAGCTTGGCCTTGAAACAAAGGTGGCCAACATATACTAGTCTGTTCTAGCAGGAGTGTAGCCAGCAGCTTGAATCAAGTGGTTCTTCCTCTGTTTGCCACTAAGGAGATCACATCTGGAGGACTGTGTACAGTAGGGGTTCCGAGTACAAGAAAAACATGGACATACTGCAGCAAGGCCAGTAAAGAGCCATCAGTATGGTCAGGGCTGAAGCACAAGAGGTACAAGGAGAGGGTGAGAAACCTGGCTTTATTCTGCCTGAAGAAAGAAGACTCAGTGGGTCATCTTACTGCTATCTTCAGCTACCTGATGGGAAGGTACAGAGGAAATGGAGCCACTCTCCTCAGAGGTGAATGGAGATGCGACAAAAAGTAACAGACACAAACTGAAACATGAAAAATTCCCATTAAAGATTAGGAAAACCTTTTCCACTACAAAGGTCGTCAAACGCTGGACCAGGTTGCCCTGAGAGGTTATGGATCCACCATCTTTGGAGTTGTTCAAAACCTGACTGGACGTGGTTCTGAGTAAGCTGATCGAATTGGACCTCCTTCAAGCCTTTATGCCAGCCTCCATCTGTAAATATTATACATCCACCCTGACAAGTCCCAGGCTGTTTCCAATTTCTCTGAGATTTTCCTTTGCAATCCAAAGATCCCAAATGACGCCCATTCCTGTAACATGAAATCTTTTGCAATGGCAGCTGTGCGAAAAAGGAACTGGAAGGGCTGAGATGTTGCACCCCATTAATATGTTTCAACAGCTTCTGAGAAGCAGGTGATTTCTCTGAGTCAGAAGCTCGGTGCTTCTCAGCAGCTGTTTGTTACATATAGCACCTATATATATAGCACCTAAACTAAAGATGGCTCAGGTATGTCTTCTCCAAAGCAATCATATTTCCTATCTGATATTCATACTTAGCCTGCATCCTCTCCCATTACCACTGATGGGTTCACCTTCCCACAGTTCATATCTCATTCACATCTCCTCTGGTCTTTTTAAACTTTCAGGCACCCCAGCATGTTTCCTGAGTTACTCTGAATTACCACTACAGTAACTGAGAACATTGACTCTGGTGTTGCACCCATTCTCCTGGTTTTATGGTCCCTTTTGAGAAGAGACAGAGACACCATGTAGCTCCTATTATTTACATAAGTTGTTTGAAAAAATAGCCCTCCACTTCCTCAGTAGTCCTTTTAAAGTTCTCATTACAATTAGCAAATCAATTGTCTCTTGACATGAATATCCTGACATGGATAACAGAAGTTATCCAAATAGAATAAATAAGTAGTTTTCTCAGCAGTGGAGCTAATGTCTGATTTGCATCTCAAGGGGATTCCTTGCTCTCTTTTAAGGACAGTAGCCTTCCCTTTGGTGAGGTCCCTGAAAGGGCTTCTTTCCTTTACAAGATGTCTATTTTTTTACAGAAGGTACAAGAACACAGTGACTTCTACTGCTTTATTAAATTTGGTAGAAATCAGTCACTAGCTTGAAAAATTAATTGGGTAGACAAGCACTAAGGCACTAAGGCACATGTATTCATATGCCTTCATAAACATAATACACACACATGTATATGTGTTACCACATAAATGTAATTTCCTTAAGCAAGCAAAACAAAAATACCTTTACAGAAACACACAAAAAAGTACAATGAATAATACTCATCCTCAGTGTTTTCATTAGAGAAGATTATATTTAACAAAACAATAATTTAGAAGCAATTATTAATATTTCATATGAGCAGACTACCCACTGCCTACTAACAGAGACAGCACACAACTATGCTATAAAACACCAGGAAACAACAAGAAGAAATGCAAGGTAAATCACCACCTCTTATTTATGTTATTCGTACTCTTCCAATTATGAAAATCCATTTAAGGGACGATGATCCCAGCAGGATTGCAGAGGGTCTATGTCAGCACTTCCAGCTGTTCCAGCCCTCCCCAACAAACACACACAGTTGCTGCTCTCAATTACTCAGTGTTCATTGCCATCACCCCCACTTCCAGCTCCCCACCTAGCTGGTGAGGACTCCAGGCAGTAATATTCTCCTCTGCACCCCATGACCTAGGACAATATGGGATAGGCCATGGCACCACCTGTGCCTGCTATCAAACTCATTCTTCTAGCTGTGCCCGCAAGGCAAGCATTAAAAATAGTTGGCAACACTGACAGCTCTAAGTCAAAAATTCATGGGAGGCTCTTTAAGCTTGCTCAGCTCTGTTTTCACTCAGTAATTTCCAATCTTTTCTGTGCCTGTGCAAATAAGCAACCCATCATGCCCAGCCACCACCACATCTTCCCCACCGCCTGCTCACTTCCCTGACCTTTTTGCCGATGGTACTTTGGGACCATCCACCTCAGTCAACATAGACCATGGGGGGTAACACCCATACCAGCCAGACCTACTGCTGGCACAGGGATGAAAGGTCAGCTTCTGTGTGTAAAATGAAAAAACATGAAGGTCTTGAAGCACGTTTCAGCAGTAAAACTTAAACTGATGTAAAAACCGATACAGGGGAATCACTGCAAATGTGTATTGCGAATGCTGTCATATCCACTTAAACCTGGCTTGGATTTTCTTTATTTGTATCAATATTCTATCAGTCCAAACCAATACAAAAGGATATTCACAGATAGATTTCCACAGATTATCTAACAGTGTGACTTAAAATTGGCTTGGTTAAACTCATGCAGGTTTTGAGGCTAGAACAGGCATAAATTGCTAGTATGATTTTTCCGACTGGCAGAGTAGAAAAATTATATATTCTAAAGAATACTAATCATCTAAAAGAATTCTAAAATTATTCTAAGTGAAAGTTATCATCTCTTTGGGAGATGAAAGTTATAGAGGCAAGCTTCATTAAAATGCATAATTAGGTACAGGAAATACAAAAGACTGATCATAAAGCAGCACAAACTACAGCCCTGAACTACTGGAGCTATTCCTGAAGGATTATCCCAGAGTCTTAAAAAGGTGATTTGGATTTGATCAAGAGATTTTAAACCAGTGAAGAAGATGAGTAGAATTTAGGCTGCAGTTATGCCAATAGGAGCTTGGTAACTTAAGTTTTGTAAGAACTTTGTTCTACATTTATAATATACAGTGAAATTTGCACAATTGGCATTCAAGACTAAATCAATACATATGCAACTTTAACTTATATTTATCCGCTTTTCTGTAACTTCATAGCATGAAGGGTGCTGTTCTTCCAACCTTCCCTCAACACATCAGTTTCCTCCTACTCAAGTCAACACCAAAAGTTCAATTCCATTATGTTTTCCTTTGAGAAGTCTAGGGTGAGAGAGGTGAAAAGAACTGCACTGTACCTTGGTGCATACCCATGTTGCCATGTTTTTATCCTTCTCTTTCTTCTCAATGACTTCCCTGTTATCTAGCTTTCGAGCGTATGATGGACAGCTGTGCCATCACAAATGCAGCTCTTAGGACATGTTCTTGTTTTCTGAGGTGCCTACCATATTCTAAATGCTTATAAAAATATTATTCATAATATTGTACAGCCATACCGGGCCACTGTACCTTAAAACTTTATCACCTACGGGCAACACTGGAAGTCTGGGAAGTTAGCAGGGAGCTTAGTGAGTAAAAGGATCAATAATTAAAATAGCCATCAGTCTCTTAGAAATGAATCAGACCTACACACAATATAACACTTTGTCTGTAGACCAATTAAAGTAAGTACAGTCATTAGTTAAGCTGTTTACAAAGCTGTAACTTCACTCTGTGCTCAGCTAAAAACATCTTTGACCATCAGGCTAAGACACAGCCTGCTGAAGCTAGTTCAGAGAACAGCAGTTCCAGAAGAGAGACTGCAGTTAAAGGAACAGATATAATTTCCCAGGCTAAATGAAATATGAGAAAGGTACTTGGATAGGGCTAGGATACAACCACTCATTAATCATAACAGATTAGTATTTATTTCCATCCACAGTTTTTTCCTGCTAGAGTAACAGTGGTGCAGTTAAACAGAGCATGGTCTATAGACAGTTTAGCCAATCCTGTAGACTTTTTCACTGGTAATATCACTACCTATTACATTTTGTGGGTTTTAGAATCACTTTCATAAAACTTCTATTTGACTAGTTGGAATTCATTCATTTCATCTCTCAGATTATCTTCTGCAGGATATTTCAGTAAGAAAAAGCGTTTTTTTAAGCAGCTAAAGTCAACCCCTTGTTGTTTGCATCACAGAATTTAAAATCACCGCATATCTCAGCGTCCCCAGTACTACATGGAGAGTAATATGGGTTAGATCCTAGCCCAAGTTATCCACAAAGTACTCTTGCTTGAGGCTGTGGTGTAGATGCCTGTAGGCTTTGCCCATATCAGAAAGAAGCTTGCTGAAATAAGAAGGTGAGAAATGGTCATTAAGCCTTCTATTTAAAAATTTTTATAGGACTGTCCTGCAAGTTCTCCACACTTCTACACCCTCATCAACTGAAAAGGAACTGATCTGAGTTTATCCTTCTTTCTTTCACGGTTCAATGTCCAAGTGGAGACCAGTGACAAGTGGTGTCCCTCAAGGATCAGTAGTGGGACCCGTACTGTTTAATATCTTTGTTGGCGGTATGGATAGTGGGATGGAGTGCACCCTCAGCAAGTTTGCTGATGACACCAAGCTGTGTGGTGTGGTAGACACACTGGAAGGAAGTGTCATCCAAAGGGACCTGGACAGTCTGGAGAGGTGGGCCCAGGCCAACCTCATGAAGTTTAACAAGGCCAAGTGTACAGTCCTGCACCTGGGCTGGGGCAATTCCAAGCACAGATACAGGCTGGGGAATGAGTGGATTGAGAACAGTCCTGGGGAGAAGGACTTGGGTGTGTTGGTGGATGATAAGATCAACATGAGCCAACAGTGTGCACTTGCAGCCCCAAAAGCCAACCAGATTCTGGGCTGTATCAAAGGAAGTGTGGCCAGTAGGTCGAGGGAGTTCATCCTGCCCCTCCACTCTGTCCTTGTGAGACCCCACCTGGAATACTGTGTCCAGCTCTAGAGCCCCCAGCACAAGAAGGATATAGAACTGTTAGAACGAGACCAGAGGAGGACTACCAAGATGATCAGAGGGCATGAGCACCTCTCCTGTGAGGACAGGCTGAGAGACTTGGCCTTGTTCAGCCTGCAAAAGAGAAGGCTCTGGGGAGAGCTCATAGTGGCCTTCCAGTACCTGAAGGGCACCTACAAGAAGGCTGGGGAGGGACTTTTTACAAATGACTGTAATGATAGCATGAGGGGTAAAGGGTGGAAGCTGAGGGAGGGCAAGTTTAGATTAAATATAAGGAAGAAGTTTTTTACTGTGAGGGTGGTGAGGCACTGGAACAGGCTGCCCAAGGAGGTTGTGGATGCTCCACCCCTGGAAGTGTTCCGAGTCAGGTTGGATGGAGCCTTGAGCAACCTGACCTAGTGGGAAGTGTCCCTGCCATAGCAGGGGGCGTGGGAGCTAGACAACTGAGGTGCCTTCCTACCTAAACCGTTATATGATTCTATGATTCTATGATTTTTTGTAACACAGACCTCAAAAAGACATTCAGTTCAGCATGTGGTATTATCCTCTCTGCATCACCTCGGCTGCTTTTCACTTTCCCTGGGCTACATATACATATCCTACTCCAAAGTAGGCTTCTTTAAGTGCCATTTTGCTGTCAGCTTCTGACAGCCCCACTCACCCACGCGCACCGCAGCTGGGGCCAAAGTCACAATCTACTGTGGCAGCATCATGCGGTTGGTTGGTGGTCCTGGCACTCATGGTATTCTCATAAAACATTGCACTGTCTCTGCAACATCCTCTAAATCCTCCAAAGCACATGCACATCTGCACCAAGCTCTGAAAGTTCATGTTTGGATGTTGCAGACTGCCTCTTCACAGTGCGTTAAACTGGATAGAGATGCTGTATTTGATTTAAACATTTTTTCCCTTATCTTCAGCCAAGAGATGCTTACTCTCTCTTTTGTTTAATAATCTGTCTTAATGAGACTCTTTCTATTTTACACTAAAAGTGAGCAATTTCATCCTGCTGCAGAGTTGCCCTTTTCTTTTACATACATATATTAGGTCTAATTTGCAAGTATATATAAAAATTCTTTGCGGATGAAAATCAGTCTTATCTTAAACTACACAGTACACTCCACATATATTTTTCTAAGAATCGGTGTGTACTTCCCTACCCTCATTTATTAATAGGCTTACCATCTGTATTCATCTTTAAATTCCACCAATTAATAGACTCAAGCCTGGAAACATTGTGGGTACAGCTTTCATAATGTGCAAAATCTGATAAGCAATTCATTTTATACTGAGGAATTTAACCCAATACCAAAGAGATTGTAAGAACAGATTTGTTGCAAAGACTTAAAATAAATTGATTTAGTTGGATGAGACAACTGTCACAGGCATTCATTTAAACACTAAACTTCACTAGCTGCACAGAGTTAACAAATGCGCTACAAAGCTCTTCAACTCCCACACAAGCTGACTCACACAAGATAACAAAACTATTAGTTCTTGAAAGAACTCTATTTTTCTTTATTGTTCCAATGACTTCCCCAGTTTTGAGGGGCACAATTTCAAAAGTGTACACTATAGGGAAAGTGATGTTTGAAGATGGATGAGTGACCAGCTTATAAATCAATGAAAAGAGTCCTGGTGACCACTGGTTTATGTCACCAACCCAGCTGCAAAATTCATCTGAAACTCAGTAATTTATCCAGCTGCATCCATTACTTTTCCCACTAGCTAGCAGCCCATTCCAAAGCAAGCACAATCACTGCTGTTCAGTTCCTTCTTTTCACTGCATCCCTGCATCCCTCTCACCTCATCTTTCTTTTTTTGTTGCTGTCATTTCAAAACTTGTGCCACATGTCCTCAGTTAATTTGCCCACACTACTCATTTGTGGGTCCAAATGTCATTTTCTGTGACTCACATGTTTTCTTCTAATACTTTTTATCTCAGTTGTTTCACAGTGAAATACTTTTTTTTGTTTTTTTTTTCCTGCTGGATCAATATAGACCTGTCAAACACAAATCTGAAGTTCATGATTTGTAAATGTCAAACATAGATCAGATATGTTTTTGTTTTAATTTTGATTTGTTTCTACTCTTATTGGTATTCTCCATGACAGTCCATACAGTTATTTCTAGGAACATTATTTCTTATCTTTGTGTAATACATCTGAGTGTATCATTATTAAAAGCAGTAACTTGCAAAGCAGGTAACACAAATGCAGCCTTGTGTTTTCTTTCTATTTTGTCTGACTTGGGTCCAAACCCAGATAAGTAACAAAACCAAAATAGTCCCTGGGTGTTCTGGTCTTTTAGGCTGTGTCCAAGGTGGGCACCCTGGAGCACTTCCAGCCTCCTTGGGCTGAAACATGCACTCCAGAAATTTGGACCCGAGCAAAGAGCAGGCACACACAGCAGCTCCTTCACCCTGACATCCTCTGTTTTCCCCAAAGCCAAAATATATGAGCCAGATCTGTCTGTGACCTGAACCTTTAGGGGACTATGACTACAGGGGTGCTGATGTATCACATGCACCAATTAGTTTATACATAGCATTAGAAAAATAAACCAAATTATTGAACCGTATGACATGGATTAAGTCTTGTATAGGTAGCTCTGTGAAAAAGTCAGGAACGCCAAACAGCAGTCCAGAATTAAAATACTTATAAAAGAAAGCCTGCTGGTTTTGTGAAAGAAAGGACATAAACCTGCTCAAGTAGAGATTTGTGGGAAACCGTCAGAGAGAGGACTGGGAAGGGGGCTCAACAAAAGAGATGGGCAGAGGAACCCAGGTGGCACCTGATGAGAAGCAGGTGCAGAAATTCCCTAATGTGCCAGTCAGGTACAGGAAGAGCTGATGGTATGTCTGAAATGTGAAAAGAGGGAAGGGATGGGAGAAGACTGAGTTTGGATTAAGATTAAATTTGAATTGAGGATGTAATGTGAATTGCTCATCTGGATGTGGTTATGGGGAAATTGCAGAAGGGGAGGGAGGGTATACGGCAGGTTTTGGGATCCATCCTGTCATCAACAATAGGAATTCTTGGATCAGTCTTGAAGAGGCTGAAGAGAAACAAACAAAACTCTGTGCTGATCTGTACATTGATATGTAGAAATAAGATTAACTGCAACTACCACTTGATCTATTGATTAGATGCCACCAGATGATGAACTGCAAGCTAATGGCAAGCTATTACCCAATTCAGTCTAGGAACAGTGGAGTAAATCAATAACTTTTTTTTGCTGTTTTTTTGGGGGGAGGAAAACCTGCAAGTTGCTATATTCTTTTAGGTCTGCACCATACAGATATGCACCTTAGGAACTACGTTTTGCTCTTAGATTTCATGGTACAACTAAATGTTTTCTCTCTGCTGAATTCAGTAGACTGACTGGACCATCATTGTAACAGCATTAATCCCAGAAGTATCAGCAGCTTCATTGTTCAAACTACATAATGGATTTCTGCCTGAGAAACAAAAAGAGGAAATTCTGTACAGGGGATACAGATAATACCTGGAACTTTTCCATCACTGGAACAGCCAGCTTAAGTCAACTGTGGAATTCTCATTAAAATTCTGGAGTATGTGGCTTTCATCTTGTCCCTTATGCAGAGATTAGGCCTTGCTGCCCTTTAAACTTAATCAATTTTGACAGTGTTCATGGCATTATTTCTAGAAGGTGGAAGAAGAATATTTTTGCGGTTGTCACTTTGAATATTTGGGGATTTATAGCACTCTAAAGTTGAAAACCCAAATTGTAGAATCAGCAATATCAGTGACCAAATGTCATATACTTCAGTGCTGGGAATAAATATGATATTATTGTCTCTCCAGATTTAAAAACTCACCGAGAAAACAAATATGAAAAGGAAGACATCTCTTCAAAATACTATGGCTTCAAAGTAACATATTTCATTGCAATAAACAATGAAAAAACATGGACATACTGCAGTGAGACCAGTGAAGGGCCATCAATATTGTCAGGGACTGGAGAACAACATGTATGAGAAGATGAGTAAACCTGTCTTTGTTCTACCTAGAGAAAAGAAGGCTCAGTGGGGCATCTTACTGCTATCTTCAGCTACCTGATGGGAGAGTACAGAGAACATGGAGCTGCTCTCTTCTCAGAGGTGAAGGGTGATGTGACCATAGGCAACAGACTCAAGATGGAATATACAATATTCTCATTAAAGATCAGGAAAACCTCTTCTATTACAAGGGCTGCCAAATGCTGGACCAGGTTGCCCTGAGAGGTTATGGGTCCTCCATCTTTGGAGTTGTTCAAAATGTCACTGGATGCAGCTCTGAGTAATTCGCTCTAATTGGACTTGATGATCACAAATTTGTCTAATCTTTTTTGAACCTGCTGACAGTGTCTCCACAAACTTCTATAGCAAGTAAATCCAGCAGTTCCCTGTCTTTGAAGTAAAAAAGTATTGTTTAATCAGTTTTAAACCAACCTCCTATTGGCTTCACCAAGATCCCTATATTTCTAACACTGAGGAATTTGCTAAAAAGCAGTTTTGCATTCAGTTTATCCAGCATCTCCACAGTTTCCTAAAGCTTAATCCTACCTCCACAGATCTCTTGTCTCCTGTTTGAAGAGTGTCAGCCTTTATAGTTTCTCTTCATAAGGCAACTACTCCATCCTCTTAATTACCTTAGCTGTCTTCTTTGTACCTTCTTCACTCTGTCCTTGATATGCAGAGACCAGAATGGCATTCAGAACCTAAGATGTGGATGTTACAAGGTATTATATAGTGATAGAATACCCCCTGTCTTATTCTGAATAACCTTTCTGATGTTTTCCAACATTCTGTCAGCTATTTTTTGCTGCTGCACATAAATCCAATAAATAAATAAAATTATTTGGTTTAGTCATTAAAGAAAAAATTATTAATCCCATCATGCTGTGTATTAAGTCTTTCTGAGCTATACTGTGAGCTTATTGATTTACCTCAGCTTCAGCCCTGATACCATCAAATAATGCCATGTTTTGAGTAAATTCACAAGTTCCTCATGACAATGAACATGTCTTCTTTTTTATTGTGAAGTGCCCGTGATAATCTTGAGCATCCTTCAGGCCTGACATAGCAGGAATGAGAATATCAGGTATAGTATGAAGTGTGAATTACTGCACTTTGGGGCTAATAACAAAAATTTTTGTTACTGGGTAGTTCACTAATACCATAAGCAGAGAAAAATATGAGGATTTTTAAACTGATTATATGGTTGATCCTAATCAAAGGTGCCAACCCTGTAGGTAATTTTGGTATGAAAAATCATGCAATTTAGGATTAATCAGATAATGCAAAAAGAGGATTGGCACTACTGCCAATGGTAAATCCTGATTTGGAATGCTATGCATCAACTTGGTACCCATTTTCACAAAAACTGGAAAAGAAGCTGGGATGGTCTAAAATAACAATTAGGAAAGAAAATAAAAGGAGTCAAAGAGCTCAGATTATTAACCCAGCAAAACAAAGTCTCAGCTGAAATATGATTGCTCTCTAGGTATATAGAAGGTGCAACATCAAAGCTGAAAAGAGCTATATAAATCAAAGCAAAACACCAACAGAAATGGCCATGAATAAATTTACATTAGAAACTGAAGACCAGAACCAGAAGAAAGGGGATAGTGAGTTGATACAGGAGTATTCAATGTGTAGTGACTTATTAAAAATTGCCCTCACTCTTCAAGGTAATGCAGAATTACTTGAACAGTTCCTTAGGAACAATCACCTTCCTCAGCTGGGGACAGCCTAGCACCTTGACCCATTTCTCTGTCACAACAAGTTTAATAACCAAACAGAAGTTTCTGCTGGGGGTACTGGTCTCATAAAGATGCTTCAGCAAACATCAAGCCTCTAAAATTCTAGAAACTAGACAGTGGAGGAAAAAATTTTAAGGACTATGTATTTTGTCAATCTGCCAGGTTGCTGCTGTCTGTATCATCTGCCATGAACTTGCTCCTCTCTCTCTCCCTAGAAGTGATGCTGCGGTAGAGGAATTCTGTTCAGCAACAGACCTGTCTGGTCTCCGCTGGAGAATTTTGTTTAATCCCTTTCAAATAGCTGTTGAGAGATTCAGAGAGAAGGCACACGCACACACATGTAGAAAAAGTTTTGGAAAGTATCCTCTTGTGAAAGGACAGGAGTGGTAAACCTGCCCACCCTGGGAAGAGAATCTGACATCTGCTCACTGACACTGATGACCAGGATGTCATGAAGAGAAAGGCTCTCATGCAGTAAGATGACTTAAGTTCCTCCTTCTAATTGGAAAATGAGATGGTAGACTGCAGAATGCAGATTTCTCAGGAAGATGAGAGGTCATTTACAGAGGAAGAATCAAGGACCTGGTTCTAGCAGTTATCAAACTAAAGACTCTATACATGACAAAAACAAAGTCAAAGTCCTGCTTTCCCTTTAATTATTTTCATATTGTCTGCAAAGTTCATTTTTCACTCAAATATGTCACAGGTCAAGTATGGAGAGGAGCATAAAGTTTGCATTATCCCTCTCCTCAAGGTACAGTGCTTATTCCGGAAACAAAGCAGGGCCTTTAAACGCAGATTTTGTTCTTTACAGCTCCTGATGTTACAAGAAGTAACACTCTGGAGCTTCTGAGAGAAACCAGCAGTTTATTTGATTCATTTTGCTCTCTTATTTCAGTGCCTCTCCTTCTTATTAAAAGTCATTGCAGCAAAATTATTTTCACTGCAAAACCGTTTCATAATTTTTCCAGCCCTCTGCCTAGGTTTTTTAGTACATACAGCAGTCCTAAGGAAAACATGGGGAGGCAAATATTGGCCTAGCATATCAGTTAAAGCCTGCAAAGTGGGAACATAACAAGATCAATCCACTTCGAAAAGTCCCATCTTCAAATTTTTGTTTATTCAGTATTGCTCCATTCATCCACTTTGATATAAGGTTCCAGACAGTACAACAAATCATGATTATACATCAGCTAAGTGCTTAAATTGACTCTTTTTCCTATGGCCTGAGCAGGAAACGATTATCACTCTACTAAGGTATTTCACAAAAAATCCTTCTTACTGATAATGTGCAGAGGTTCCTGTGAATCAGATAATTCTGCCTCTTGGCAACTTTTCAAAAGTTACCAACATCAGGCAGAAAGTCAAAGTGTTATGAACTGGATGATGGTATAAGCCCTCCCAGGGAAAGAAGAAAAAAGCTTGAGGACACACTTAACATGCCCTACAGGGAAGTTTTCAGATTGAGATCCCTTCTGACTCATTTCTGGTGTCAGCTCAATGTAAGTTAATGATCACTTTGATTTTTCAAAAGAAGCCAAAATTTCTCTCAACTGATTACTAAAGCTGGACATAGCATGTTATTAACCACATAAAGGTCTGACTCCGCCACTAGTAGCAACCAGGCTTGCTGTTCTACCTGCATCTCATCAAAGCTGTGGGAGTTTCCTGAAAACTTAGAAGTCTGCTACAGAGACTGCATGTCAGAGGATCTGGGTGCCTCAGCAGGTTCACTGATCTCTCAGGGAGCCAAGCTCAGGTATGGGGGCTCTTGTCATACATTCCCACTGCTGCAAAACTGTGACAGAGCCTAGTCATACACCAGAGACTCAATGAAAAGCAAAATCTCAACTTTCAATTTCAAAGTTATCCTTCACCCTGTCACCTTCAAAAGAATTCTCAGGAGTTGGATGTATTTCCCTGTATTTCAGCTGTAATTTCAACCACCACCTTCTTTTGCTATCCAGCATGCCTTCCCTGTACTGCACTCAGCTGATGAGAATCTGGCCGGCTGCCCACTAGGTCTTGCCTTCAATTTGTGCCAGCCTGGACAACTTACAGCTAGTAAGGTTAATATTCACAGGTGTGCCTCCCCTCTGAAAAGACACGTATGCACAAAGCATGTATGCTCAGCAGGTGTCAAACTCTCAGGCCTAGCTAGGGACCTCGAAGGAACCAAGAGGAGCCCCCACAAGCCGCTGGAGACAGCTCTCCTGCTGCACCCCCTGGCCAGCTGGGGCTGCAGCCTGGTCCTAACAGTCTGGAAAGGCAAAGCCCACAGGAGGCTTCTCAATGATCCTTCTCAAAAATTGATGACATTGGGTCCGGAGTGGAAGAAAAAAGGCAGTATCAGGTGACTCCTTGGCAGAAGGGAAATTGGTAGGATCCCATCAGAAGTTTCCCAGCCTTGCACAGAACATGGTTCATCAAGGAGCAAGCTGCCTCCTGGAGCTCTACTGCGGGAGAGCTGAGCACGCACACGACCAATGTGATCAAGCAATGCCCGTTTATTACAACTAAGAAAGCCCTTTTATAATGTTCTCCTGCACACGTGAGTAACATGCAGTACAAGTCCTCAAGACTGGACAGTTAACTTAGCCCGCGCTTTAAACCTTCTTATGGTTGGATAAAAAGTGCCACATCAGCCTTGCCAGGCTTCCTGCCTTGTGTAACTTCCTCTTCCATCCCAACCCCTTCCGGGGGTTGTTTGTCTCGTCGAGTTTCTTCCCCCTCATTCAGGGTCACATCCTTATTTGCATTCTTGCTCAGGCTGAGGCTCTTATCAGTCTTGTTCTCACGCAGGATTGCTCACATGTCCATTCTCTCACAGAAAGCCCTCTAGAATCCCAACACTCTACAATGCCTCCAGACCTCTACATCCAACCAAGACTTTTTAACCTCTCTTGCCTACCCAAGCCCCTCGCTTCTTTACAACCCAACTCACCAGCATCTCATTGCAGTTTCTCTGTGGTCATTGAAGTTGCTTTCCATCCACAAAGACAAATATCAGTAAGTAGTTATAAAGCTGCAATTTCAAAATAAAATACAACACCCCCCCAACAAACTAAGTGTAATGATGAAACAGGCAGTTTAATTCAAAACCCGAGTGAAAACATCAAGCTCGTACTCAACTGAGCAAAAGGTTTACAGAAGAAAAAATCCTGTCCAGTTCCATTTACATTCTCTCTAGCAGAATAGTAGACCGAATGCATCAAGTGTCATTTACTATAATTCAATTATTCAGGGAAGTGTCCTCTTTACTTTTAGTAGGTGTTACCTCCATAAAAGTTACTGATTTTTTTTAAAAAGGAAAATCAAGAATTTGTGAGCTAAGATGGTCCAAAAACGAAAGTATTATCTCATTTTAAAAATAAGGAAAAATGATTTATTTTAAATAACATTTTAGAAAATTATGGTTTATTTCTTAGCATATCAAGGCACTTTCAAGTATACATAACTGTTACTATCAAATATAAGGTTAAATTAACACAAGTACCCATTTATTATTTAAATTATAATTAACAGTTTTAATATAATTCACTTTCTTTGGGTTTTCCAATCAATTCTTAAAACTCCTTACATATACAAGCAAAATTAACTTAATTGAAGCTCAGCTTCAGCAGAATCAGTCTTTAGCAGATTTCTGTAAACTGGCCAAGTATGTTTGCACTAGGAACATATCCTCCTGCTGCCATACTAGAGATAAGAAGGGACTCCCTGATTCCCAAAACAAGCACAAACACTCAACTGAATCTCTCAGAACTCACTATTTTTCCAACCATGCTTATAATTTACTAAAATATCAGCATTTTTTCATCATCACTTTTCATTTTTTTCCATGAAGTGTGCTTTATATACTAATGCCAATGGCCAAAAATTGTCACAAGCTTTTTGTCAAAATTCACCGTTCAATTAACGAGTTATGTCTTAAGCTTCAGCACACACAAAACCAAACTGTTGTAATTTTAAAAGTGTATCCATAGAAATCTTTTAGCACATTTTGAAAGAAATATAAGTAGTAAACTGTCACTGGAAATATCCCTCTGTTTTCCTTACTTTAATTTTCCTGGAAGAATATAAAATTGCAGTTGGGCAGTTCATACCCAACAGTGATTTATATGAGACAAAAAACATTTTAAGTTTCTTTCAACTTCACAATATAGAATTAACCACCTTGTGGGGATATGCTTCATTATTTCCTCATCTTCAAGGCTGACAAAATTAAATCTCCCTTGTAATTCTTAAACTCTTTGACAGACTTAAATTACACAACCTCAAGAATAAATAATAATGTAGCTATCAAATGTATTCATGTATTATGTAGTACATGAACTAAACAATTAGTTGAAAACAAATAACTTTCCAATTTTCTGTTAATCTGCATACAGTTACTTCAGCATTATCTGTTACAAATGATACACTATCATGATGGTGCATTAACAAAGTTCAGAGATGGAGTATATCTCTTAGAGTTGGAGACACTACTAAAGGGGTATTATTAATGTCTTGAAAATAATCACGCATATGGTGGATGATGCTGCTTTAAACTGCGTCGTTAAAAACAATTATGGAAAACATTTTGATATTTCCATGATTTGGGTCCAAAATAAAAAACATGCCCGTTTCAAAAACCTTCATTTTCCTAACTGAATAAAGGATCTAATATATTGTTAATATACTGAGTATTGGCTCACATACCAAGGTTTATCATTTTAGCTAAGATAATCTTAGAAAACAACACTAACTTGTCATCACACAAGCTCTGCAGGTGACTATAAGTACTATTGTGCATTTTCTGTTGACTCTTAAGCAATAGCCTTGCAATTTTATTTTTATAGCCCTTAAGAAAAAGTTCCGTGCATTTTATTTGAAGCCATGCTCAAACTATTAAGAACTGTATTTGCCTTGCATCTTACAGTCCACTATGATTAACTGAAAAACTTCTGCATAAGTTACAGCAAACCTGAAGTGACATGTTCCATTACTGTCTTTACTGAACCAAGCAGCTCATTTCTCCTTTCCCTCTAGAAAGCATACATCCCTCTAGATCCCGTTGAGTATTCGGTATCACGGCAAGAAGGTGACACGACCAGGTGCTCCCCACCTGGTGGCCATGCAGCCAGGATGACAAACTCTCTGGGAAGAGCATGACTTCAAGACAGCCAGGCCTAGCCAAAATAACCCTTGGCACCCAAGCCTTGTGGCAAGCACTAGCTGAACCTCTGAAGTAAAGTATCTTGTCCCTATTCACACATCTATTAGCACACCTTTCAAGGGGTATTTTTCTCCCCATGTCAGTTTAAAAAAAACAGAGAGGTCAGGGTTAATACAATTTTTTAAAGGGCAAAAATGAACAACCATTTATCTTTTTTGTGTGAAATTTATTGCAACCTTAGCTAGAGACACAAGGAACGTTACTTTTTTATTACGTTTCTTTTAGGGGATGGCATTTTCTTCTTAACTTTGAGTTTAGTTTTTGTCTTTGGGCTGCCTTAATCACTGAAAACAAGGTTTAAGCAACAGTTCCACTGATCAGTGCCGCTTCTTAAAGGTTTGTTTGACTGAGTCAACTTTTACATTATTCATATAACAAATCAGTCTGTTAAAATAAGGAACCTGGAGAAAAAGTATAGCATGACACCTTCATCTGATAGAAGTGTCTCTAGAAGAATTTGTAATGAAAGCTTGTAGACTGTATAAACAAAAGTTATTTTCAATGTAATTAAGAAAAAAATCTCTATTTTTAATAAGTTTCTGCTTGAACTGGAAGTTATTTTTTTTAACGTTTTGTATGTGTGTGCATGCATGGAACTCCAGCGTGTACACATGGATAGTTTGTTTATCATGGATGTACATTTATTGCAGTTCATGTTATAGTAGAGCAGGACTGCCTCTACATGTGCTCTGAGTGACATATTGGATGATTTTTTAAGAAATTCAAAGCAGCAACAGAGGCAAATTTCACTTATTTCACTCCTGTCAATCTGAGGAGGGTGGGTTTTTTTTTTTATTGGCTTGTAAAAATGGCCAGTTTTATTAAAGTAGAAGGAACAACTTCCTTCTTGTGTTCAGTTTTGTGCAATAAACTTGGAACCAATTATAATCATTTATCTGTAGGAAAATGAAGCTATCTCCTGTCCAAAGAAAGGAGCCTGTTGCAGTGACCTCCAGGTGAGCTGTCCTGTGCACAATGCACTTGCTGTGCAGACACCAGCCCCCATCCATCAGCTGCCACAGCCAGCACACACCTCATTGGGTCAGGTCTTAGAGCCAGCACCATCCTCCGCACGCCTTGCTGCACTTCCAGCTCCAAAGACAGAACACAGCAAAACTGTCTCTTGTGTCCACAGCACAGTTATGCCCTGATACAGCTATAAACCAGGAAGGTATTGACAACTCTGAACTCAGTCTCAAATTTTCCTTGATTATCTCAGTACTTAACTTCCTGATTGCTTTGTGTTTGAGCTTGTGCCTGTCAAGCTCGCTTACTCCTCTTCTTCTGCATCAAAATGAAAGCATGGTTAGTTTAAAAGGGCTAACAACAAAATCCTGTAGACTGAATGAAAGAAAGCAAAACAAAACAAAACAGAAAAAGACTCTACCTCAGCATAATCATCTCTACAGGATGAGAAAGAAAAAAGTGACAGCAATTCCCAGATTCTTAAATTTATCCTTATTGATTCATGTTCATGTCATCACTGAAATGTAAATGAAAGATTGAGTTTGTTTACTGCGATCTATTCAAAACTTTACTGATAGCTTAAATAATACCCGTATAAAAAACTCAGCTGGGTGGAGGCAGATCTCATCTTAATATGTGAAGAGTTCACAGAGCTGCCATAGGGCAGTATATACACCCGTGAATACACCAAACACGTTTCCTGAATGGAGGTTGAAGAAAGGGAAAAGTACCAGCATGGGCACTGACTCTGGCGGTTCTGCCCTGCTAATAGAAGGGCAGATAGGGGAATTTATTTTTGTTAGTAGTCAGTTATGATTTGACTAGCACAAGGAACTTATTTGTTGAATTATCTTAAAATCATCACATTTCAGAGTAGAACCACGCCTTAAGTATGGGAAATGTTATTTGCTGTATATGCATTATGTTATTAAGCATAATTAAAGTTGAAAGCCACAGAACCACGCTCAATGCTACTGCAAGACTATAGAACGTTTCTGTGGCCAACACAATAAAGTACCATATGCTGAAGAAGTCAGCAGCCAAGAAGTAATACACTTAGTAGCCTAAACTACAGCATGCTGTGGGCCAGTATCTGTGCAAATATTTCAGAAATGAGTAATGAATAATTATTCTGAGAAACAACTATGCCACTGCAAACATCATCATTTCTAGATACACAGTCTGCCAAAAACTAAACATAAACCTCAGAGAAGAACAAAAACTCTCTTTTTATGGGTACAAAATTATACAGTATTTCCCTGTTTGAGGCATCTCAAAGATATCATATCTAGCTAAAGTATTTCACCTCTTGACTTTTCTAGAAGCCTTGCTGTGATTTTTTTCAGGCACTAAGTCATACAGAATATTCTATGTTCCCTTTGTACACTTCAGAAGTAGATGACAAAAGCTTTTTTTTCCCCCCCTTATGTTATGTTTTATTCATAACCATTGAAAAGAAAAATTGAAACTATGGTGAGAGTCACTCTTTAGACTTGTCTCTATTAGAAAATTGAATCAGAACTGCAAATGGTTTCAGACACAGATACCCAGGACCAGCACTGAAAAAAGAGCAAGAACTAATGCAGACCTGGAAAAGGCAGTTCCAGTACAATTTTTTAAAATGTGGTTGAAATGAGATCTGATTTATACCAGGGTTGCCACTGGAATCATTCACTCACTGGTAAGGCTATCTCTGAGACAAAGAAAATAGATGTAGGCTTCATTAGGCTCCAGAAGAGCCACGGTTTACAGCAGACTTTCTCCTCCCAGCAGTTCTGGACTCTGCGCACCTTCAAAGGAATGAAGCCCCCAGGAAAGGCCACCATTGGCACAGGTGCTGTGAACACAATCCACAGTGTCTCTACCTCAACCAGAGGCATTCAATCGATAGTCTGGAATGCTTCTCAGCTAAAAGAGAGTTTCTCGGTCTGTATTGGAACACTCCCCTTTCTTGACCTGCATAGCACTGGAATTATGACAGTCAGAGCCTGGTTCTGTTACACTGACTGTTATTTCTGATATTCTGATACTTGGTTAAAAGAATATATGAGCCATGTTCCCAGCCAACAATGCAGTTTTTGCATTATCAGAATGCACTGACCTGTGGCTGTTTTCAGTCTTCTACATTCATAGGTAGCCATGAGGAACATATCATGCATTAGAGAAGCTCTACAATTTCATCAGCTTGTATCTGCAGCCAGATTGTTCCCTAGGTATATGGAGCACAAAACTTAAGTTCTTCCTAAGCAAAGGGCCAAAGAGACCAAGAGTTAAGACACACTATCTAAAGAAGTTGCTATCTGACCAGTTCTCATTCCTCTAGCTCTGCACAAATTCGACTAAAGTAATTTTGAGAAGAAATAGTGTATTTTTTCTGAGAGACAAGGAAGGGGACGTCTAGCTAAAGGTATCATGTGGGCTACAAAGTTAGGACAACTTCTATAGAGATAGACCACTGACCAAGAAAAATATAACAGCTATGAGATGTTTAGGCAATTTATCACCATTTATATAACACAACTGGTATAAGCTTACATGCGACTATAACACTACTATGGTAAGGAGGCCTACAGAAAAATCTATACATAAATAAGAGTGAATTACATTCAAACTAAAACTTTTACTTACCATCTTTCTTTCTTTTGATTGCATTAAGAAACACTTGTGAATTTTTCAGTATGTTTTTTCCCAAAAGAGGGGGCATCCCCCACTATTCTTTACCATGTGTGGGAAGAGAAATAATTATTCACATTCCTTCAAATACCACAAAAAAAAAAAAAAAAAAAAAAAAAAAAAAAAAAAAAAAAAGATAAAAAAACCCACTGGGCTAATATTTAGATAAATAATATTACAACTATGTCATGTACTTTTTAATATCAGATGAATAGTAGCCTCGGAATTTTAACAAACCCCATAACATTTGCATCCATAGTTCACTCTGTTTAAAACAATGATGACTGATAACAGGAGTCCAATGTATTTTATGCATGCTACTGACACACTTTAAAAGTGTGGGGAGGTGGGAAGACAGCAAGGATAGCAACAGGGGCCTGATCCTGTTCCCATCAAAGAAAATGGGAAGTTTGCCATTAACTACAAAATGCTGGATTGTGCCTTTGGTTTGCTGACAGAACTGTATATGACTTTGGTATTTTCTCTTGTGGCTAAAATACAGTCATTTGCTGCCCTCTAGAAGTAGACTGATGCATATCCTTTGGTTTTCTTGACTACGGGCCTGTTCCAAGCTGCAAATTTTTAAATGTATATCACAACAATGCAGAGCAATGTCGAAGGACTAGAGAAATGTGATGAACTATGAGACACTGAGAATTCTGAAGTGTCCTCTGAATTCACAGACATTTGACAACATCACTGATTATTCTGGTGGAAATGTGGAATGGTGTCATGTACCATTATCAAAGAGAGTTAAATTCCAAGAAGAAATAGACTCAGATTATTACTTTACCATGTTTAGTAAAGCTGAAAATTAGCAGAAGAGGATTATGACTACATTTTTTAAAGCATAACCCTCACTACACTGATACAGGCCACAGAGAAGAATGAGAGATTTATCAGGTTATGCTGAAAAATCACAAAGTCAGCAAGTTTCAATTATGTGCAATGTTTTAATAGTTAAAATTTTTATTGCCCCCAAAAGTGGTAGTGCTCTCATTTATTAAAATGACTATTTGCTTATCAAGTTTTTAGAAACTTTTGTTCAACTTTATTTTAGTTGTATTAGTAGGAAAAAAAAGTCTAAAAAGTGCTGGTATGTGTCTGGTTTCCACCAACTCTCCAATGGCTTAGGGATAGTTAATAAAATGACATTTAAATTTTAGGAAAAAAGACAACCCTCAAACCTTCTAACCTCAGCTCCAAGCAGAAGTGAAAGAATCTAGGCATGAAAGCAATGAAGATTCAAATGTCATCTACCATTCAATTATCATTGCATAATGCAATTAGATGGTGAGTATACAGTTTTCCTAGGTATTTTTTTTTAATTTCACTACAATCACAAGCGGATTTTATCGGTGAAATATTCAGAAGTAGAAATATTGTTCTAGTACCATTGCTAAACATAATTTATTTAGATCTCGCACCATGATCATTACTACATTATATTCCCCAAGGAGACCAAGGACTTGCAGACCAAGTCTTGAACAGATGAAAAGTTCTTGATTCTCCTTACATCAGACTAAAACTATCAGAAAACCTGCCCACTTACAGATATCTGCATTAAGCTACCAAAACCCTGATGTGTTCATATTTACCAGCCATTTTAAAAAATCTTGTCTTGCTTCTTTTCACAGTACTTTGACAACAATACAAGGAGGATGGGGTTGCAACTTTAAATTTGAAGTTAGGTACTCATGAGAATCGAACTGAATAAGATTGTTGTGACATAGATCATTTTAGAGACAGATAGAAACCTCCAAATTAAGAATTTGGTTGGTGAAATATATTTCTGATGTCTCATTTAAATGTCAAAAGTGAGCAAAGTGAATCTGTAGCTGTTTACATCTCCTAATAAACCTTAATTTATTAGTAATGCTAATGTTACACGCTTTCCAGAATTAGTCTGATTATTTTTCCTTGGAAAAGTGCAAATCAAAGATTCAGGAACTCATTTCAAGTATACTCCCCTCCTAACCAAATCTAAGCTATTTTATTTCTATTTGACTTACCTAAAATCAAAGTTTGTTTTAAACTGAGGGAGACAGCAAGGTCAAGACCAAGGGTCCAGGAGTTTAAACAGGTTTTCTGTGAATAGAAAATAATTGTACAGTTATACAAATATAGAGCTTAATCAATTTACTATGATTATTTGAGTCAACTGCAAGGTCAGTAAATGTGTAAACTCCCACATTAAAATACAAGCAGAAGGTGGGTCATGCATATGTCAAGCACTGAGCATACAAATCAAGGCTAGCCTAAGGTTAACTATTTTAAATGCCCTTAAAGAATGCCAAGCCAGGAACTCAGAAAGTTTTCTCAGCTTTGTGGCTGTGGAGATCTCAGCTAAATAAAGCATGGAGGGGATGCCACCAAGCGGTAGCTGTTACCACATACCAGTATCTTCAGCAAGACCTCACTTCAGGCTGCCACTTCAGCTGCAGAAATTATTCCTGGTACAGCAGTTTGGAGGGAACAGAATATTACTATTGTAAAAAGAAGGAAACAATTCGTTAAGGATAAAATTTGATTGCTACAGCTAATGACAGAACTGTCATGGACTTAAATGAAACCAGTATCAACCTCCTTTTGAAGCCTTATAAAATACTTCTACTGTTCTGAGAGCGAATCCAAGGTTGCCCGAAAGGCCAGATCTGCGGTTCATATAGACAGCAAACCTGCAAGAGAGCCCCTAGGTGCACCTGGAAGAGACCCTCTGAGTACAACTGATTATTTGGGTATATCTACGCTGCTAAATGTTATAGGGCTGTGAGACAAACCCAACTATTGTTTAATTGTTTCACCACTCCCCAAATCTTGGCAATTCACAGAATCACAGAATCATCCAGGTTGGAAAGGACCTTGAAGATCATCCAGTCCAACCATTAACCTAGCACTGACAGTTCCCAACTACACCATATCCCTAAGCGCTGTGTCGACCCTAAATTGTTCTCTCTCAGACAAAATACAGACACAGTGCTGGGAACAATTTACTCCAGGGAATGATCACAAAAGTCAGCTGGTTGAAACTAGGTTGCTGCGTCCACTCTGAGACTGACTCCCTCTATTCTCTACTATCCTTTAATATTATTGCAGCAAATTTTACCCCTCAAATACCTCATAAACCACATCCCAGGACTAATACAGCCTGAGTTCCATGCTATAAAAACACTCAGGAGGGTTATTTCATGTCTTTGCATTATTTCAGCCACAGTGACACCAGAAGAGACCCAGAGGAGACATCCAGGCATAAAGTACAGATGCAGTCAGCCTGCTCTACTACCAGTACTGAGCTAGTAATTACAGTGAGGGCATAAGACCACTGCCAATTGGTGCTGAGATCTCTAGGAAGCAGTTGCTTATATGAAAAGCAATTTAGAAACATGCCCAGCCTACAATCTCATTCTTGAAGAGCAGTATAGACATCCTTCAGGAATCCTGCCATGACTACCAGTATGAGTCTGGCATAGAAGACATGAAGAAACTTCCATCAAAGGTATTGCACCTGGTACGTGTTTCAGACACCTGGTGCAAACACATGAGCTCCATCCATCTCACCACTCTTACAACCTCACGTCAGTTGGGAAGGATCTAGGAAAAATTCCCTACCTGCTGAATGGGGCAACAAACAACTCTCCACTCATCAATCTGCTTCCCAGGCAGCAAATTGATTTGCCACCAGTTTTGTATTTTAGTAAATATGGAATTGAAATAGAATAATTCTGACTCACTTGTTCTTGTTGCCTTGTACTCATTTCAATAATAAAATATGTCTGGAAACTAACTATTTACTAATTAAAATTATGTACTATGTTAATAATACAAGTGTCTATTTAATTAATGTGCGTATTATCACCATTATCTGAAAGCAAAAGGTAGATTAAATTGCTTCTGGCACTAGCCTGAGGGAATGACAAAACAGCCTGACTACACTTCATCAGTCAGAGCCCCGGAAAGCCGAGTGGGCTGCTTCAGTGCTCCTACCACTGAAGGAACAAGGGACAGTGCTGCAGAATGAGTAGCCAGTCCACTCTCCAAAGCCTGTTTTCCTCTCCATCTACACACCAATTTCAAATAAATCTTTTGCTTCTAACTAAAGTTTCCTGCGTTGCGAGGAGGCGCAATGATAATCTCCTTCCAAGGGCCCCCTCTGCCCTGTCTTTCGAGAAACACAAGTAGACTGGCACAGGCTCTTCATCTTCAACAACCTTCAAAATGTGCCAACACAGCTCAGGAACCTTGAGCAAGCTTCAGTAAAGCACTCTGACAGCCTAATCTACAGATTGCTACAGTGCTACCAACAGTAACTGGAGCACCATTTGTTGACACTAATGAGTAAGAACATTCAGAATCGTCTAGACCGTGGATTCAGGAAACAGATGTTTTCCAATGTCTTCCTTGGCATATGAATCAGTACTCACTACACATAACTGAGATCATGGTCTGCATCACAAGAAATGGTATTACCTTAAACAGAGTATCAAACATAAAACAGTGTCAACACAGAACATCTTAATCTGTCAATGTGTGAGCAGTAGGTCTTAATGAGAAACCAGAGACAGTGAGGATTAGCTAGACTGGGAAAACAACTCAAGAAGATGAGGTCTTACTACATAAATGAGAATCTGGGAGAAACAAGTCTGAAAATGTACATGGTATACAAAAGTGACAGTAAGATCAAGACAAAACCTTACTTTCTGACAGATCACTGAAAACTAGAGACATACGCACTCAGTTTGCATAAAGAGAATCATAGGAGCAAAAATAACCAAAGGTAAGCACAAAGCAAACAAAAGAATTCCCCTGAGTTTATAAAAAACATAACACTATAAAAGCATAAGTTCCTGTACTGAACAAGATCAAAGATCCCGCTAGCCCAGCATTCTACCTCTGACAGTGGCCAAAGCTCTTTTAAAGAACTGAGAACACAACAGGAAAATGCATAAATCATCAAGAGGCTTCTGCACTCTAACCAATACTGACAAAATGGATGACAGAAGGTTATACTGGCCTATGGGTATTAGCCTGAGGAAACAATGTTCCACTGTTCTTCTAATTATGTTGTCAATTTTTTCTCTAACATACTAACTGATTTTTAATTAAGATATTCGGAACTTGGTGTTGGAGACTTGTGCATCAGGGAAGGATGGTTCCTACAATCTGCCTCTCATTCTTGAGAAAACACAGAGCTAGGAATAAGAGGTGGTCTAGGTTTCTGCATTAAGGGAACTGGAGACCTAAAGAAGTGGAATAGCAGGGGAAGGGGAACTGTTGCAGCAGAAGAAAATACTTGAAATTACTGAATCTCAAAGAACAATCCCCAATCCACTATAAGATAAACTCATATGCTAAGATTAATGTAGTTTGACATCCTGTTATATCTTCAGTGATATAACAAGATCTGGTATAGGTGGACATGAAAATGGAAAATTATTTTTAAAGTTTAAAGATTATAAAAAATATTCTAAAGTTACAAAAGTTACACTAGCAGAAAAGAAGCAGTCACAAGAACATATAGGCAGCTCATTAATTACATACAGAGTCTTAATCACACCGTGCACGGATGCAACTCTGGACCTGTATGGATCAGTTTGTGATTACTATGCCATATAAATTAACATCAGTTAACTTAAATGAAAGTGACTGAATATTCTGTTGGTATCTTACACATATATATAGGACAAACTCCTTGACAAAACGTGAAATTCCAACCCAGAAAAATGGCTCTACCTTACCAATGGCTAAAGTATTCCACAAATATTACAAAAGAAATTCTATCCCAATTCATGTTCTTGAAGTTTCCACAGATTCATGCATATGCTGTTATTTTCACATAGCAATGACAGGCAATTCTTCACTGCTGCTGAAAACTGCTGGACTTTTATACTGTTGTTCAATACAACTGTACAGAGAATTTACTCAAGTTCGTTTAAGTCAGGAGGACTCTGTTGCTTATGCTCTGGAAGACTATTGGAAAACACTGTCAATTGGATATTTCAGAGCTTTCTTATCTTCAGAATATGTCATTTATAAGATGTTATCATCTTTAGTTTGTTATTCTGGAAACTTACTTAGAGGTAATGAGCAGGAAATTTGGCATTACTTTCAACATCATTCTCCATAATTATTTCTAAATCATAGTACAAAAATATTTTTCCACTCCATGATTTATGCAGCTTGTGCTCTTGTGCACTCCCTGATGACTCAAAATTTCAACAGGCCCTCATGACATTATTTTCAACTTTCTATGTGCAGCTGGAGCTGGTGGGCCATACATTCCAGGACTATCTGCATCATCATATTAAGGACTTTTAAGTCAAGTCACGTGCAAAATCAGCATATACAAATTAAGATTTTTAATGTCTATGCCAAGTCCTGTACTTCAGGACTGAAGTAGATTTAGTTTGCAGTAGCTGAAATTGAGCTGTCAATCCTCTTTTGAATCTTGTTCCAGTGACAACTACTTCTTTGATTTTAATCACAAGTAACTTCTCCTTATTTTCAAAGACTTTTACCCTCTCATTGTCAGCCTCTGTTTCTCATTGGCCTGTAATTTGAAGCAAGTAACTTTGTATTTCTTCTTATGATGTTTATATAGCATCTCATACACCACCATTCTGCTGTTTATTAAGAATTTCTGGGTATTCTGGTACTTGCTTTGCATGAGCTTTCCTGACCAAGTCTAAACATGCTCTAAAGTAGCAGAATAGATGTTTCCAATTTTCAGAGCTCTTCACATCACAGAAATGGGTTACAATTTGTGAGCTAGAGGTCCAGCTGCACGGCCTTGTGAAGAGACAAGACCACTACAAGAAACCAGGAGATTGTTCAAAGAACATGTATTGGGCAACGATACGTAATTAAGCACTTAAGAGCAGGATGCAATGTGAACACAAAACCAGTCAAAACCCCCCCATTTAACAGAATAAGCTTGCTCTGGTATGTAAATTGTTTGCATGTAGGATAAAGTGCTTAGACTTAATTGGTGCTAGGTAATGAAGACTAAAATGGAATGGTATGTTTCAGAAAATGTGCAATGCAAACAATATGCAGACAATATGAACTAGATAATTGAAAGGGAATTTGGGGGACTTTTGGGGGGAAAACTGTCCAGAGACAGATCATATTGCACTCCATTAACAAGCAGTGTCACATGGCAGAGACAGGTGATAGAGCTGTAATTCAGTGGTAGTTGTGTGCAATGAGTAAGACTTAAAAGGGATAAACTTAGATCTTGCTACAGTGTGAGGAATTACAGAATTGCACATTAATAATAGTGATGTCATTACTAAACTAGGTCATTTAACTGATTTATTAATAATGGGCTGATTTAACAATAAACATTATAGCCACTCATCTCAAGCCTGTAGTCAAAAGAAGTTAAGACCTTCAGGTAACAGCTGACCTCTCACCACTGCATCCTCTGAAGGACATTTTGGGATTAGATGTATTATTCTGCCACATCCTTAAAGGCTACAAACCTTTGAGGTCTGTTTTACCATTGATTTCACAAACTTTCTTTAAGGAAGAATGGCACCATTTTGGTTCCGTTTAGGTGGTGCAAACCACTACATAGAACTAAAAAGAACCTTATTATTTTAAGAGTAGTTTGTTTCGGGTGAATTAAAGCTTCATTTTAAGTGATCTAAATAAACTACTTTCAAAAGGAAAAAAAAAATAGTTAAAAGCCATAACTATATCAGTTTCTATTCACATGCTCAGGCACGCATGTCAAATTTTCTCATGCATGCTAACACTTGCCTAAGCACTCAGCTCTCGTGCATTGCTGTATTTTCAAGTGGGTTTGCATTGGACACAGCACAATTCCTACGTTCCCTCCTTTAACAGCCTTTTCTGCATTTCTGTTGCCCAACATCTGCTGGGACTTTACCAGCAGCCTTCTTCAGCACAGCGGCAGGATGCTGCTCGCAGAGTCCCTAAGTCACATTTCCAATACATTATCTTTACAGAGAGGCGCTCTTTCCCCCCCTTTTTTCCAAAACCTTTCCTGGTGCTCCATGGGATTTTTCCCCATGGCTGCCCAAGCTCAGCAGCTCTCCCTCAGAGAGGGCAGACCGGTGGGCCACTTCCCCTGGTACTGCTTCTCACTTGCCAAGCCTGGACACGCAGGAAAAAAAAGTATTTACCAAACAATGAGCTTTCGGGGGGGTTTTGTTTGTTGTTGGTTTTTTTTAAGGAAACTGGCTCGAGTCTTCTTGCTTTCTGCTCCTGCGCCGGCCCTCCGGGGCCAGACACAGACCCGCAACAAGCACCGAGGCGGCG